>NC_087377.1:16658517-16958517 GCF_963675165.1 Halichondria panicea | reverse complement strand
TGATCATGTGACTCTTTAACCCCTCAGTTCCCGAGCCCCACCCCTCACTGTCTGACTCGGAAGAGGAGATAGACTTTGTATTCTGGGAGAAGGCGTCCACCCTACCCTCGGACAAGACCCCAACCAAGGACTTGAACTTGTTATGAGACTGTTAAATATTATTTTGTCTGTTTTTGTACTATTTTCTGGCAATGTAATTATGTATGTACCACTTCATGTCATCATAATAACTATAATTATATGCGATAAAATTCTGTTGCAACTTAATTTTCTCTTACCTGCTTATAACGTGCAAATATTTAAGGCGTGGCTTCCGGTAAGCAGTCATTCCGCGAACATTGTGCAACGAAAAGAGGCCTATCCACAAAATATAAATGCTTTAAAAATTTCGCGCTATACGGTAATTAGCACTTATACAGAAGAAATCAACAGAAATAAACGAAATATGTGAACTTAATTAGAAAACTTTTTTCAAAAAGATTGTTAACAATGCACAACATATTACAATAACTAATTAATCGCTTATACAAAAGAAATCAACTGTTAGAACATGATTACGAAATAGTTTTGTTCAAATAGTTTTGGCTGTCCTCCGGCTACAATGACCTCTCCACTAGGAAGTACTGAGCATGTGCAGCGGCATCGTGCAGTAGGCAGGTCTCCCACTTTCACCCACCTCCTGGTGTCAGGCTGGTAGAGGTGGATCGATGAACTTGGGTTGTCTAAGTCGTCCCGTCCACCAACGGCTAATAGTGACCTCCCAATACTGAGAGGAGCTGACCACACGAGTGGTACTTCCTGTAAGGTCTGCCAGAGAGTGGGTGTGTCCTGGTGGGAAAGGGCTTTTGCGATTAGTTCATCGAGGTCGACGTGGTACACTGTCTTGGTTGGCATCCCAGTGTGATCGTTCCCTCCCATTAGGTAGAGGGTGTTTCCTATGAGAGTCGATTTCAGTTCTGATCGTGGGTTAGGTAGTGACTGAGCAATGTACCATCTTCTTGAGGCCACGTCCAACATCTCCACGGAGGAGAGGGTACGTTCTTTATAATCACACCCACCAGCTACAATGATGTGGTTGTTGAAGGAGACAGCTGTTGAGGAATTTCGAGCAATGTTCATTGGTGGGTACGGGTGAGTCCATTCCCCTGACTCAAACACTGCAAGCTGATTGGTGCGTTTGTTGTTTCTTGGATCCTGTCCTCCCACCAGCACTAGTCGATTAGCGAGTGATGTCATAGCGAACCACTTGGCAGTGTACTCTGGTAGTTTGGTCCATTGATCTTGCTCGAGCTTCATCACTGTACACAAGTCACGAAATCTGAGTGCACTACCTCCACCAACATACACCGTGTCACCGATAACAACACTCTGTACCGAGGCATCCATCTTGATTGGCATGTTTTTTCCTCTTCTCCATTTCAGAGTGAGTGGAGGTCTCAACTCTCTGGGAGAGGGACCCTGAATAATGAATGAGTGTAATTAGGATAGTGTCTACTAACAAGCGAGTGTTACTTGTAGCAATAATTGCATGCACACTAAATCACTTTCTCTAATTAGCTTAAGAGGCCACGCCCACCAGTCTAATAGAATGTACAGTACGATTATAAGAGATCAAAGCTTCTACTATAGCTCTGCAATAATATAATGGTGCATTTTGTCTCACCTGTCTCTGCTGTTGAATGATGGCGTCTCTCCTGACCAGCTCCGCATCTTTGTGCCCAATTTGTTCCCTGTGTGCCTGTACAGGGGAACGTTGGTGGGAATCAAACACAGACGTGAATATCATTAGTGGAAATTCTACAACAGAACGAGAACAACAAATTCCGCTAAAGGAAGTACATAATTATAGGCACACTCAAACGGATGTGTATTTAGCAGCTTAGCATGATTTATACAATAGCATCAATTGTTGAGGTATACTACTATTGTTGGAATCTCATCGACACACTTAGCTACATGTACGCAAACAAATATCATTATTGAGTATAATACTAGCGTATAAGAGTGTGTGCATTTGGTGACTACTATAATACCTGTAAGAGAGCGGCCCTCTCAACTAGAGCAGCCTCTCTCTGGGAAATGAGATCAGTGATCGTTGACTCTTGTTCACTGAGTCGTCTGTCCTTGTCAGCAATCATACCATCTTTGGTGGCAGCATTAGCACGGACACTATTCAATATCTGTATAAAAAAAGGTTATCAACATGCTAGCTTGTTGAACAAAATAGCTTATAATAAACAAAATAAACTGGTTCTGCTGACCTGTTGCTGTCTAGCCAGCTGAGTATCTTTGTCCGCTACTTCCTCATCTTTTTGAACAAGTTGATCGTCTTTTTGTGCCAGTAGTCCAACGCTCTGTTCGAGTTGGTTGTCTTTTTGCACTAGAAGTGCATCTTTCTCAGTAAGTTGCTCATCTTTCTGTACTATTTGCTCATCTTTCCTCTCCAGTATCCTGTCCTTCTGGACCACCTCTCTCTGAAAACAGAGTACAGCATGCAGTGTCAGACCCTTGCACCCACTAGCTCACTGGACTGGACTCACCTGTAGAGCCTCTATCCTCTTCTCCTTTGCCCTGAGGGTCCTGGCAGTCTTCACTCGTCCAATGTCCAGCTGGAGCAGTCCTCCGTCCATCTCCCTCTCCACCTCCTCCAGAGACGAGAGGAGCTCAGCGGTGGTCGGTCTTCTCTCTGGGGTGTTGGCCAGACACTCCCTCACCAGACCAAACAGAGGGTGCTCACGTCCACCCGCCAGACTCCTCTCAAGAAGAGCCGTGTAGGGACCTCGACGCTCAAACTCTGAGCGAGCCAGGAGGTGGTCTGGGTTGTTGGGGTCGCTGTACGTGGGGGCAAGGAGATCTCCTGGAAACACCTAGTCCAATGACACGAGTGAAAGAACATGTGAATACTGACTGTCGTGATTGTTTTTATGTATGTCTGGAGAAAATGAGTGCACGTATATTCACAATCATACACATACAAAATGCATTTGCTGAAGGTCAACAATATTAAAGGGGGATCTCCCCAACACATACAACCACAATACTTATAAGGTAATTCACTGCATGAAAGGTCACCAGGAATCTAACCTATGAATATCATTAACTACACACGTACTTGTGTGAGTGCAAACAGTTGTAGCACTCCGAAAGAGAAGACGTCCAGACTGGGTCCGTACACACTGTGACCTCTGTCAGAGAGGGCCTCGGGCGGCATGTACACCAGTGTCCCAGGAAACCTCGTCAGAGTCCTGGCCAGTCGACCAGGCTCCAGATTCACGATACGAGAGTTACCAAAGTCTGTGATCTTGGCTCTCAGAGATGCCGTCAGCAGGACGTTCCTGGCAGTGAGGTCACGATGGACCACGGACTCACGATGCAGGTGGAGCAGCCCTCGAGCCACACAGACCAGAATGTACTGGGTGACAGAGAGGGGGATGTTGGGGGTGGACTCCAGGAGATCGTCCAGACTTGAGTCCAGCCTCTCCATGATCAGGAGGGGCAGTCGAGAGCCAGTCACGAAACACAGCCCAATGAACTGGGTGATGTTGGGGTGACGGATGCGAGCCATGAGTCGACACTCTCGGCGGTAGTTCCCAGCTAGATTGGCCACTCCACCACGCTCGTCCGTCTCCAGGAGAACCTCGTGGATCTTCTTGGCTGCATACACCTCACCATTGATCATCACCTGTGCATGGAGGCAGTCACACTTGAATAGCTAGCAGATACACTAGAGACAGTGCACAGAAACAGAGCATGCAGTGACTGACCTCTTGAACAGAGCCATAGGAGCCAGTTCCTAGAACTCTCTCCTCTCCAAAGTGCTCCACATTCTCCAGCACAAACTCCCTCAAGTGAGCATCATCTCGCAAAGAAAACATTGCTAGTAAAGTTAAGTTAAATTGACTCAGCTAGCTAGCTTGATAGCTACATGATACGCCCCTTTTCTTATTCAATCACATGCAAATAACAGCTGAATCAGCAAACCACGTCATTTGATGCATGATTTGAGATGGCTTAAGGGTGTGGTCTGTTTAGGTAAGGCCAGTTGTTAGAAAATTTTCATTACACACAAACTGGAGCTAGGTACGTACACACTAATGACTATACCAGCCCAAAACAAACACTCAGCCTAGGAGAAAGGTGCCTCAAGCTGCCTGACTGCTCTCCCTGTGTCAGAAGTCGGTTTCAACGTACCTAGTACCTACCGTGCCGGCCCGACTCTCGCACTTCTCAGTTAACACTGAGTTCTCTATCAAACCGACTGCTCTCCCCGTGTCAGAATTCGGTTTCAATGTACCTACCCGGCCGGCCCGACTCTCACACTTCTCATTTATTAAACACTGAGTTCTCTATCAAACCGTCGTCAAACCATAGATGGTCAACACGCCCCAAGGGAAGTTTCCCATTGTTATATACTTCACAACGAGATCAGAAACGTAACGTCCTATCAGAACCACACCTACAGCCAATCTCCGGAGAACACCTCCTGGGACCACATGCAAACGTCACATAAGGAGTCCTCCAAAACATCGCTGCGGATGGGCTATTGAGCAGAATGTATGAAAGTCCAATCCACAAAATCCTTCACCCCACTCGTGATGTCCTTGGCCCTGCTGCAACATCGACAAATAATAATTATTTGCACACAAATGGGGCAATCCTACATCTCGGCAATGAATTGGCAGAGATGGCTAAGATTCTGCCTCTCATTTTCACTCAAGCCATCAGATTAGCTCGCTCCATTGTGGCAACATCCCTTCCAATTGACTAGTGACCAGCGAATCACTGATCATCAAACATTGCATGAACATTTGCATGATTGCTACACGGAACTATAGAGATTGTTAAAGGGAATACATAGGTATGCATGCAAGTATAGCATTTCAGCAGGAGAATGAGTCAATTAGAGTTTGGATCTTGGCAGAATGGGTTTTTTTCCAGCTTTATAGCATTTCACTGTGTATGCATTCCTCCTTCAAACCATTCTGTGCAGGTAAAATAGATGGTGCTGCTTATTCATTGCACACAGAATATGCTTAAATCTACCAAGCCAGACAAACGTCTGCTCGCCAGCCTGTGTGTTTGCGTCAGGGCACTTTTCTTTGAGCCTTTGAGGAGAATATAGCATATGGCATTCAGGGTTTACATGATTGGGAAGGTGAAACGTGTCAATTATCTTCTCGATATTGAGCCATGCCTTGTCCATTGGGGGCGGTAATGGTAAGGCTGCTCTTGCAACCTTCAGTCTATTCACATTGCACATGTTGTCATACGCTATAGGTACATAGCAGTTGGCAGAAATTGGTAGTTTGGCTGTTGACTCAACGTTTCAAGCCACTTGATTAGGATGAAAAAAACTTGCATTGGTGATTCCGACCTGCACGTATATCATTATATAAAATAACGCATCCACATAATTATGTGTGCAGTACATTATACTGCATGCGTGTTCTCACTTGTATAATGGTTGCCAAGCTTCTATATGGTCTCCTGCTCTCACAACAAATTGGTGTCCCCTCGACCACCTCCGGAGACGTTTTGCTTTTCCAGTAATTTTGCGACATTCTGTAGACTCTGTCATCGGTTTGGCAACATGAAGGCTCTTTGACAACAGTGATGGGTTTGTTGCTAGTAGATCATGGGTTCCTGATTATAGTATAATTATGCGCACACTATACATTAAATATTATATACCTTGAGAAATAGCTGCAGATTTTCCTATTGCAATTTCAGAAGTAGTGTTTTGTAGAACCGTGTCTATTGTTTTCTCTTCATCAAAGTTAACCGAAACATCATCTCCTATATCAGGGTGCACATAATTAGTGAGTACATGCATGCATGGTTAAAGAGTGCTAATATATAGCTTAAGTAACAATCTTTTAAGATTATCTCTAAAAAATGTTCAGCTGCCGCCGTTATTCGAATACAGTTATTGGCAGCATGCTGAATTAACCAGCTGCTTTCTCTCAGACTGAGGATAAAGTTCACATAGCAATTATAATTATATACTCAACAAAGTATATCAGCAATATTACTGGACTGGATGTGATACGGGATTAATAATTATAGTATACAAGTTCCAGTGTACATGCAGTAATATTATTTTGTAGCACATCATGCATACGACTATTCAGTATAATGGTGTATAATTATTGTAATTATTTCACCATTTTGAACTTTGCAGTGCTTCAAAAAACTCCTGAGATCTGTTGGTACTGGTGGTACCTGTGACTCCAAATACTGGCAGTGATCCTGACAAAAAGCTTTTCCAGGCACCGGCGGATAGGTGCACACATCTGGCATAGATATTGATGGAATTCGGTCCACAACATACTGTGAACGATGACAATAATAATAATACTGAATGTATGTTGCAGGACTTGGATGATAATTTTTGTGCATTTACCTTCAGTCTGTGCATGCAATGTGGAAAAACAAGTTTCCAAATCCCGTCAGTAACCCACAGAGTGCCACAACCTATATTATAATGATAATAGCAATGTTTATATTATATTATTATTATTATGAGTAGAAAAACTTTCCTCTTTTCTTGCAAACAGCAGTGCAGTCAGTTTCACAGTGATGGTATATACTGCATGAGCGAATTGTTTCAATCATTTCCATTGTTTCCTCTCTGTCACTGTCTCGTTTGAAGGTGAAATGACTTAGGGAAAAAGTAGGATTGGTTGCTAGTACAAGAAACCTAATTTCATTCTCAATCTCTCCATTGTAGAATGCATCTGCTGCAATCTTTTCTGTCATGGCTGAATTAACAAGAAGTAAAATTAATGCGGATGCAAGCCATGTGTATATAATTGAATTTATATATATTAATATATAATTATAGCATAAAACCTTGGTCCTTGTTGAGAGAATGAGTGTCATTGTATGTTTCACTAAAACCCTGGAAGGAAACCCATGAGTGGTTCCTGCGGAGTGATAAACTTGATAGGAGCAAATGATTGCAATGACTGTTATAATATAATAATACCATATACATAGCCGAGGGGCTTAATTTTCACTGTTTTTGAGGGCTATATATATAATATAGCAGTTAGGTGCAAAGATAGAAAGCGTAACCTGCATGGGAGTGATTCCGGTAAGCAGTCAACCCAAAATTCCGCGCTATATATAATTATATATACAGTGCATTATACATAATGTACTTACGCAAGGGAGCACTGAAATTCTAGGAGAGGCCGAGTGAAGAAAACGGTGTCATAAACTTCAATTAAATTTTGCTGGCTCTGATAGTATTGAAAGCCAGAGGTTTGTTTTCTCCCCCACATCGCATAGTTATAAGTCAAACCACATGGCTGACACCTAAGAGTGACTTTCGGCAATTTCTTCACACCAGATAATGTGTAAAGGGTGACCTGGAGAAGTTTATAAAACCAAAGTGCATATTTTATTACTTACTTCACAGTCATGATTTGAAGTCAATTGACGTTGGCATTCAAAGCAGTTAGACACTGGAGGAGCTAACAGAGTTGGTGATGGATGGTTAGATGTGAATGTGGCTATTAGGTGTGGACAATGAATCGTAATGAAAGAGGCTAGCAAGTGTGCATCATCCATATCTGTGACTTTTGCTATGTACTTGGATACATGGAAGGTGTTTAGTGTCTTCGGAAATCCAGAAAGCACGGAACATATCCGTGCTATCTTGTTGATACCATATCGTCCCACCAGGTACGTAGCGATATCATGCTCAGATATGTCTTTTGAAGATTCAGGCAGCTCAATATAGTCTTGAACAATTCACAAGCTTCAGTAATCTTGCTTGATGACATAAGGTATGCCCTAGCCTGTTTTGATGCTTCAGTTAAATTCTTTGGCAGTTTTCTCTTCTTCTTAGCATCCATATCTCTGTAGCTATAAGTGACTGTGTATGCTATAACTTTGATTAGCTAAACCTTGGCATGAACTATAGCCTATATTCTAGCAGTTGCAAGATGAATCAGCATTAATTGTGATTTTTGTGGGTGAGGTGTGTCAAGGTGGTGTCCAGATCTTGTGTAGAATATTCTATTCCAGTACAGTAACCTACTGTAAGGCACACCATTGTGGTAAAGTATAAGCATTATCATTGGTGGACAAGGTGTCCAGTTACTGGTGGTTTGTGTCCTCTACTATGCTTCCAGTGTATGGTTCCAGTACTGTAAGGTGCACTGATTTCGTCATTGCGGTCAAATATGAGCATTATCATTGGTGGACTGAGGTGTATGGCGCGCTGACTTGCCACATACCGGAGACCTGCATGGTAAATCTAAGAGAGAAGTCTATCATGTCTTTGCTGTCAATAGTAGCTGCTATCTAGCATCAGTGTGCCTCAGACAAGCAAGAAACAAGTGCAAGTTGACCTCTGGCAAGCATGGAGCACTCATCACCAGGTTAGTCAACTGCATGAATGTACAGCCATTTTGAATGACTTTTAGATTGTATACTGGCATCATTATCCCTTGCATGCATGCCTGTCTCTGAACAGACAGCCTTTTGCCGAGATATTAGATCTATTTTGTGAAAATATTTTTCCAAAACATGTATATTAGCAGGAATTGCATGTGACAATTACATGTAATTTCCTTGGTAAAACCATATAATTATGTATACAATTATAGACTGTTTTTGTGCAGAATTCACAGAGCAAAACAATGCCATTGGCTACCTGAAAACAGGCGACATATTTACTCCCCTGACAAACTTTACTTTCAAGTTCGTTTGCAGAGTTTCGTCACCTTTTGAAAGTGATGACAACACAGATTACAGTGGCTTCATTGTGGAGGTGAAGGCCTCTGGAACAGACGACAAGGGGTTAGTGATTGCATGCATGGTGACTATTAAATTACTATGAATTGTGTTTTACTGTTTTATAGGGTTTGTTTTCTTCCCTGGCATAAAACCCACCAAAAAGGCTTTAACATTGCTAAAGAGTTGGGCAGTGCTGTTCCCGAGAAATTGTTAATGTCTAAGCTTAAAAGCAGTCAGCTCACTGACATCTTCTGGAACAAGCTTGTGGACTTCGAAAAGTGAGATTTATCCATGTACATTATATCTAATGAAATATAATTTTAGTGACCCTGACTATTCTCGAAGAATCAAAAAAGCAATTGTTGCACTAGGAAGGCAGCCTGATAGTGAGATTATTGTTCTCAGTCCTTATGTCCATGTGAAAGAGGACGGTGAGATCATACCACTTCGAGAATGCACTTACGTATGGGTCGAGAGTGTAATCAAGAAAGAAGGAGTAGTTCCAAGCGGGGTACAGTTTTACAAGACACTCCCTACCATCCCTACTCCTGATAGGCCATTGGATGTACTGTTAGGTGGCCTGCGTGAGCTGACTCAGAGCAATTTCTACTCTGCTGTCTTTGTGTTAGGTTAGTTAATATTAATGTCCATCCTATAACTGCACGCATGTGACTGCATGTCATCCATTACCTTTTTTATAGGCTCTGTGGCTTCCTCGTTGTTTTATGAGAAGCTACAAGCAACTTACGGGAGTTTTGGTGTCACAATGGTTGTGGGAGAAGTAAACCGTGGTAAAACCAAGAGTGTGGAGCTCTGTCTAGCTGCACTAGGAGTCAGACATGCTCGTTTCTCTTCCATCAGTGATGCTCTCTTACGGAAGTTGCTTCATGGTGGTATGCCGTGGTGTTTTGACGACCCTGACACGGCAGAGCAAGTTATGAAGATCCTGCTGACAGTCTTCGGTGGTAATACAACTGGTAATGCACTGTCAAGTGGCTCTTGTCGTGTGTCTCCTCTAGTAACAGCCAATGTGCACATTTTGGATGCTCTAGCTTCAATGGACAAGAGGTATATAATCTTATAAACCTATAGTATTATACAGTTTACGTACGTAGTTGCTAATCGGCATTTAATAAAAGCTAACTATTGCATGGTTATAATTATGTAGTCAGCGCGCCTTGCTATGCATGCAGAACCTTCCTATAATAATTATTGCCTTAAGTTGCTACACCCGTGCTCCCCCACACTCTATATAGGGTGGTATGCAGAGGAAGAATTGTAATGTTTCCTCATCACCTTGAGTACAATCTCCAGTCGACAGAGGCAATAAATGAGATTTTCTCATTGGCACCAGCAGCCGGACCAGCCGTTGTGAGGATTGGGTACAATGTGGCTTGTATGCAGCCCACAAAGCTCAAGAATATTCAAGCACACATTAAGGAGATGTTACCCAACCTTGACTCCAGAGCAGTGATTGAATACAGTCTTCTTCTGGCTTCTGCTCTGGAGGCTTGTTTCATTTTTGGAATCAGCCCATAATCATGATTGCCTGTATATGCATACGCTGCACAATCATGCACTTCTACTTTTTGCTATATAATTATATACATGCATACAGCATGATATATACACTTTACACATGCATTCATGTATGCGCAGATATCCGGGATGAGTGACATAGTTGATGGAGATAGTCTGATTTCTTGGTTTGACGATATACTTGTGCCGGGAATAAAGAAATTTCAGAGTTCAGTCACCAGTAACCTTGGAAATTACTTGGTGGCATATGCCAGAGCTTCTTCCATTTCTGAGGTATTATAATCATGCATGCATGACGTCAATTCATGACCGTGAACTTTTATGCCGCAGTATACGTATAATTATTATTATATTTATCATATTGTACATTTGATAGATTCTGAGAGTGATCAACACCAAATGCTCTTATTTTATTGGTGACGAACGAAGAAAGCAAATTGGAGTTGCCGTACTACTCAAGCAATTCTTGAAAGGCTTAGACCTTAAGGAAATACCGCACGAAGAGGAAAGTGGGATTAGGAAAAAGCTTAGGAGACGTGCGAATGTGAAGACAACTGCCACCCAGTATTTTCTGGCCGAGAAGAATGAAGGAACAAAAATCACACGAGAGAATGGTGTAGGCCATTCCTGCATGATCGCTCCCCATTCAGATGTACCCCAGGAATTTTTTGACATCGTGGAGGCCAAAGTAGAAGGTAAATTATAATACATGCATGATGCAGATCTATATGCATTAGCATTATTATTACCCTGTGTAATGGCCTAAATAGATCTCCAGTATAGCTGTCTACGTACCGGCTTGCTATTTAGATTTGTATTCACTTCATGCACTTTTTATAATTATAACATGTGGCTGACACTGTCACCTGACGTGCACGAGATATGTATTGTACAAATATAGATAATAAAATGACAATCAGTGGTGACTTAAGTATAACAATACACACTTTGCATGTGTGCAGCGTGTGAGCGAGCTATTATTATACACTTTCATGGACTGCTTGAACTGCTAATGAGTTACTACTTACTTGAAAGTTGTAGAAGGCGACAAAAACACTGTCGTTGCATATGCTGTATATAGATTCAAGATTATAATTATATGTAATTACGGTAAAAGTTGTTTTGCCGCTGTGCGATGAAGCTTAACGCAAGGGGTGAATGTTTATGCATGCATGTGCGTCTTTTTTAATTTTAAAATGACTCATGTATAAGCATTATATGTAATCAAAAAAATGTGTCTCCATATACAGAACAAGAGTTGGACTCTGTCGTCCTTACTCCACCCGACACTCCTGCACATATTATTCGCAAACAGGACGTACACCATCATACGCCTCGCCGACCAGAAGCAGGCAACTCATTCACCATTAATGATGAGCAAGCAAGTTCTCTCCGGGTAGAAGATACTCTAGATTCTGACGTCCAGTCCAAACTCATTGTTGAGCAAACGAGTCCTCTCCGGGTAAAGGATACTCTAGATTCTGACGCCCAGTCCAAACTCATTGTTGAGCAAACGAGTCCTCTCCGGGTAAAGGATACTCTAGATTCTGATGCCCAGTCCAAACTCATTGTTGTTAAGCAAACGAGTCCTCTAGATTCTGACGCCCAGTCCACCAAACTCATTGTTGATCAAACAAATCCTCTCCGGGTAGAGGATACTCTAGATTCTGACACCCAGTCCAAACTCATTGTGAAGCAAACCAGAGCAAAACGGTCAGCAAGAAGGAAGCGTGTACGACCACCTACAGATCCCTTGGTACAAGCTGCAAACAAACTTCAAGGGTGTTTAACAATTACAGCCTTGGAGGATGATCACCAGCCCAAGTCAAAAAGAAAACGCACTAAGATTGACGAGTCGAGGTGCCATGTATGTAAAGAACCATTTATAGATGGTCAAGAAGCCAAGTGGGTGGGGTGTGACTTTTGTCCAAGGTGGTTTCATAAGAAATGTATAAAAGGGTACGTACTCAAAAGGAAATGGAAATGTTCTTTCAAGCATTGACTAATGAAACTTAATAATTCGAAATACGACTGACTATATATAATTATATATATTAATCTGTTTTGCGTTTCAGCATGCGCATGTGCATGCATTATGTTGATTTCAACTCTTTTTTCTGGCAGTAAATCATTTAATCACATCATAATTATATATTCTTTATTCATGCGATTATCGATTGATCGTAATGAATATAGCAAAGTCAGTGTATTATTATATACATGTAGTGCTAATAAAATATAATTTTATTGTCGTGTATCAATAAATAACATGTATATAGGGTGAGGGTTAGGGTTAGTATAATTTATACATGCATGCATATATATACACATGCATGCACATAACGTATAAGTATACCAGTAAAATTCTCTTCTTAGTGCATGCATGTCAGTCAGTTGAACAACTGTATAATATTTCTTTGCGCTCCTGCATCCAATTAAACCATTGTATATGGTGGGCCGTTTGTTTCAAAATTTAAATGTTACATTTTCATTCAGATCACAATACATTCATTCAAGATGTGCAATTTTCATTGAAGAGCATTCAAGATTATTCATTCAAGATTCAAGATTTTGATGGATGCATAAACATGCATAATTTCAGATGACTTTACTAATAGCCACACTTTGTGGTTTTATTGCATGGTGGTGTAGTTGTAATTAACAGGAAATGGGGTTCACAATAATCAACTCCCTCCCTCAGTAGTGGTAAGGTGATTCCCAAACCAGAAACATGACATTGATTGACGAAAATTAACAAGAGGTCAGGGGTTCGTTGCTGACCTCCGAGTTTTGAGCATTAAGCAAAGGACATCTGACTGTATATGCATGCATGCATGCATATCTTGAATAATTATTGTCGACTTGAATGCATTAAAATCTTGAATGACAATTGCAGGTCTTGAATGAATACTGTATATATGCATCTTGAATGAATGTATTGTAATCTGAATGAAAATATAACATTTGAATTTTGAAACAAACGGCCCACCATAATTGTAAGGAATTTATCTTTATGTAAGGAACTTTCAGAACATATACACACATGTGATGCATGCACACCCATGCACATGCATGCATGCATGTATTAGTAAAACCAGTAGGTTTTACATAGGATTGGCAGTGGGTTTGCCCGTGTTTAGCAATATTTCAATTATTTTGACTCATGTTCAAACTGTTCTATCTCTGCAGGGAAAGGCCACATCAAGAAACTGGCTGAACAGATAGTTTATTTAGCCTTTTCTCTCTTTGTATCTCTCATTTCATAATCCATAAACATTTTAATGAATGAATATTTTCATTTTAAAAATTGCACTATTTCGACGTTTCACCGCTCTTTGTCTGACTGACTAAGTAAGTAAGTAAGTAAGTAAGTGAGTAAGTAAGTAAGTAAGTTTCTTGCCCAGCATTTACTCCAAGTACAGCCATCTCCAGGACATTCTGTACAGGGTTTCCAAACGACTACAACCTGGATTACAAAGCGCTTCTTCAGATTTGCGATTGCTTCCACGAGGCAGATGACCTCTCAGTCTCTATTTCTCTTACCTAGACAATTCCGCCATCTTTAATGACTCAGCAATTACGTTGTGGCCAATAATAATAGATAGGCGTGGCTAAAAAACCGTGTGCCTAAAATCAGTGCAGCAGTGCTTTTCCAGAGCCTGAGGTGTTCCTTTTCTTCACACTGTTCAGCTCTAGCTCCCTTTCTCTGACAGGCATGCTATATGCACTGGCTAGATATCATGCTCTTAAAATGGCTGTCATTTAATACTGATTCGCAAATTCAACATAATTATCAAGCAATAAATTATTACTCATTATACTATAATTATTAGTCCAGAGATATTCGAGAAGATATCTGATTAGTCCTGTCTTCTCTTCTTGTACTGCCTCTTGACGTTCCACTTATGCATGTCATGATACGTAAACTGTACTGAAAAAGAAAGGGAATCCGACTAGAAAAACATTTGCAATGTGAAAAATTGCTAGGATTGGCCAGGGGAACCACAAAAAAGCGTGGGAACAAGAAATCAGACGAGAGCATAACTCCAATCCGTTACAACGTCATGAACATGTACAATACATAGTATATTAAATAATAGACTGTGTTCCAGATCCACCTATCAGCTTCCATCCACCACATCATTCCATGCAGTCACCAGTACGGTCCGTGCATGTTACTACGCATGGATGGACTGTGTGTACCTGTGCTCAACACTGCATGTATTAGGAACATCAATTCATCACAAATCATCATGATAATGTGCCCCACATTCTTATAATAAATATATATAGGGATTGGTCATCACTCCACCAGTAAAAATTGCGTGGCATATTGGCTGGGAAAACATGGGAAAACTACCAGTATACATGTGCATGATTGACGTTGTAACGGATTGGAGTTATGCTCTCGTCTGATTTCTTGTTCCCACGCTTTTTTGTGGTTCCCCTGGCCAATCCTAGCAATTTTTCACATTGCAAATGTTTTTCTAGTCAGATAATTATACACAATGCGGACACTAATATTTTATTTGTAAGGAATTTCTCCTTATGTAAGGAACTTTCAGGCATACACATGCACATGTGATGCACACCCACATGTGATACACAATAAAATTGGACACCATAATTTATTTGTAAGGAATTTCTCCTTATGTAAGGAACTTTCAGGCATACACACATGTGATGCACACCCACATGTGATACACAATAAAATTGGACACCATAATTTATTTGTAAGGAATTTCTCCTTATGTAAGGAACTTTCAGGCATACACACATGTGATGCACACCCACATGTGATACACAATAAAATTGGACACCATCATTTAATTGTAAGGAATTTCTCCTTATGTAAGGAACTTTCAGGCATACATACATGTGATGCACATGCACCCACATGTGATATACAATAAATTGGGCACTATAATTTATTTGTAAGGAATTTCTCCTTATGTATAAGGAACTCTCAGGCATACATGCACACATGTGATGCACACCCACATGTGATACACAATAAAATTGGACACCATAATTTATTTGTAAGGAATTTCTCCTTATGTAAGGAACTTTCAGGCATACACACATGTGATGCACACCCACATGTGATACACAATAAAATTGGACACCATAATTTATTTGTAAGGAATTTCTCCTTATGTAAGGAACTTTCAGGCATACACACATGTGATGCACACCCACATGTGATACACAATAAAATTGGACACCATCATTTAATTGTAAGGAATTTCTCCTTATGTAAGGAACTTTCAGGCATACACACATGTGATGCACATGCACCCACATGTGATATACAATAAATTGGGCACTATAATTTATTTGTAAGGAATTTCTCCTTATGTATAAGGAACTCTCAGGCATACATGCACACATGTGATGCACACCCACATGTGATACACAATAAAATTGGACACCATAATTTATTTGTAAGGAATTTCTCCTTATGTAAGGAACGTTCAGGCATACACACATGTGATGCACACCCATGCACATGTGATACACAATAAAATTGGACACTTTATTTGTAAGGAATTTCTCCTTATGTATAAGGAACTCTCAGGCATACACACATGTGATGCACACCCACATGTGATACACAATAAAATTGGACACCATAATTTATTTGTAAGGAATTTCTCCTTATGTAAGGAACTTTCAGGCATACACATGTGATGCACACCCATGCATACATACATGCACATGTGATACACAATACTTGTAAGGAATTTCTCCTTATGGTAAGGAACTTTCAGGACATACACATGCATGCATGCATATACAACGAAATTACAACTATAATTATATTTGTAAGCAATTTATCCTTATGTAAGGAACTGTCAGGGACATATATATATATATATAAATATATACATAATTATGTACACATGCACACCCACATGCATGCATGCATGTATGTGTGATTGGCACACATTGTAAGGAATTTATACTCATGTAAGGAACTTTTAGGACATGTATATACATGCATGTATACACAACAGACGCTGCATGTGTGAGAAATTTATCTCTACGTAAAGAATGCACATATACATGCAACCCATATAACCGCATGCACTCAACTCACAGTCTGCCATTTGTGAGAATTTACCTTGATGTAAGGAACTTTGTGGACACACACACACACACACACATGCATATCTACCTATATGGTACATGTATATATGGCGGGTATAATCTTCGAGTGCTAATAATTATGTTTTGTCAATGTGCATTTCATAAATTGCACCAACCCGCGAAAATATCAACCGCAAAAAGTGCCTGTTCATTATAGAGTCTACCCTTGAAAAATAATTACCCGCCAAAATAATAACATACACTGTACATAGTCTCGCAAGCCAGAGGTTATAATATACCAGGGTCTCCAAGGGTCCGCGAGATTACACTGTACACGCGCAATAACTATCACTCCAAAAGCTGAGAGGTATCATAGATACTATCTATGGAGGTATATACGTAAAGATCAACAGGCCTGGTCTCGAGGCAAGGCATGGCCCGGCCACAGCTCAGCTCAGGGTATAAGTTATTTTACTTACGTCATCCCTTACCACAGAACACACACAATTCATGTGCTCTCAAATCATGCATTATATCACTAAGTAGAGTAGCAACACTCGGTGAACAAGTTTTGCTACGGACTCTTCTGAAAAGGCAGCAATGGTAAGCAAAACTAGGCATAACTCGAGAACGAAGCTTTATTTTGCAAATCCACAAATACCAAGCCAAGAAAACATGACTAGCAGCCTATAGAAACTCTTACTTGCACTTCATTGATCCTTGAGTAGCTGAAACAGTCTACACACACACAGACACACAGACACACTACCGTATACCTCACTTGCGCATGCGCACCGAAGCATAATAACTAAACACCATGACATTTACTACAAAGTGAACATTGAGCTGTTATTGAGTAAATAAATGAGTAAATAAATGAGTATAGATCTAGATATATATCTACTAGGTGAACACAAAACGTAAGTGATAGCCCAGAAACTTAGAACAATCTGTTTAACATATTGAGCATTTCCACTGTTCACGGATGTCATGCATGTTGGTCAATCCTCACGCAATTAATGTGGAACCAACGTGGACAGTAATCACATCCCACCCAATTCTCCTCGTCTCCTGCCTGCTGGCACTGCTGACAAATGTTTGTGTCGATCTTTTTGTTGATCTTTTTGTTCATGCGTCTGCGTTTCACCACAGGGGTGGTACTGTGTCTCCCCTTCATCCGTTTGCTGCGCTTCAACACAGGAGTATATTGTCTTCAGTGCAAAGTGTAAGAGCACGCTTTAGTTGTTTTGTCACGGCTTCACCACTGCTCGCTGGATCTCTGTTCGTACCACTGTCTGATGGAGGGGTCTCTACAGCTACCACAGGAGGAGTTGTACTGCTGTTTGATGGAGGGATCTCTACCACGTGAGGAGTGTCTGATGATGGAGGGGTCTCTACCAAAGGAGGAGTTGTACTGCTGTTTGATGGAGGGGTCTCTACAACATGAGGAGTGTCTGATGATGGAGGGGTCTCTCTTTCCACACTGGTTTCCTTTGGAGGAGTCTGACTCTCCCCGCCCCAAAGGCCACTGGAGTCCTTGTCAACTTCCTCTATAGCTGAACACACCTCTTCTCCATGTATAGCTATAAAAAGGACACAAAATTGTATGATTATAATTATGTGCATGCTGCATATACTATCTATTAAAGGTATGCCCTGATAAATTATAATTTTAGCATGAATATTGATGAATGTTATAATTATTATAATTACATATACCTGCTTCCAACTTTTCGAGAAAAGACTCGTCAAAGGTGGACTGGTAGATCTGCGAGCACTTCTTTTGCTTAGCATGCATGGATGCTAGCTAGATGGCATCGTGGTCCTGTCAGTTGTTTTGTTTAGGAACCATTGGGGATTGACAGTGTTCAAAGGGAAGTTGGCAATTCTCTTCTGAAAGTCTTGCACAGTGATTGAGATCTGTTTGTCACTAAATGCAGCACAGAGCTCCCGTACAATTACTTCACTACTCGACTACTTCACTACCTCACTCACTACTTCACTACTTCACTACCCAACTACTTCACTACCCAACTACCTAGCTACTGCACTATCCAACTACTTCACTACCCAACTACCTAGCTACTGCACTACCCAACTACTTCACTACTTCACTATATATACCCAACTACTTCACTACCCAACTATCCGACTACTTCACTACCCAACTACTTGACTACTTCACTACCCAACTACTTGACTACCCAACTACCCAACTACTTGACTAACCCGACTACTTGACTACCCAACTACTTGACTACCCAACTACTTGACTACCCATGCAACTACCTAGCTACTGCACTACTTCACTATACCTAACTACTCGACTACTTGACTACCCAACTACCTATAGCTACTCCACTACCCAACTATATAGCTACTCGACTATACCAACTGAACTACCTGGCTACTACCCAACTAAGTCTTAAATGCTCAAACTACTCAGTTGGCTATATACAATACATAGACACTCAGCATATACATATATACGTGACTGCCCATCCTAGATATATACTTTTTTTTACATGTGACCACAACTAGAGTCTACTCAGTTCTTTCCTCATTCACTGAAAATCGGCTGTCTTTGTTGACTACAACATTACTGGCTACCAATGGTAGTCAAAAGCTTGTCATTTAACAATCGTGCCATATCTACGATTACTCGACTGCTTGCGCATGCGCTAACCATTATAGCTGGCATTGAGAAGAACCTTCATCAAGAACAAGGTACGTGTGTATAATGTGTAGTTATGCAGTGCAATGAGTCCACTGTGTACTATTGAATGTACAGTACAAAGAATGGGAACCTAGTATGCTCACTAGTCTGTATGTACATGCACTTGTATACAAGGTATGCTTCAATGTATGCAGTTTAGGTATGTACAGGGAAACGTGTGTTAATTGAGAACACTAGCTCACAATATTTGTACATGACATTGTACAGTACGTGTACCAGACCCTTCATCACACTACCAGTTTGAATGTGTCCATGTGTTGTTTATCCTGGCTACAGAACACTGACTCAGGACGAGGAGGACTTTAATAAGTTCCTGGAGAGTGCCAAAGCTCAGCAGCTCTCACTCTCCACAAAAGGTATCACTTTTAACTGACTCTTACGATCATTCTAGTATTCATAATGTAAGTACGTACATATTCCGTAGTCTTGCAAGCAGACTCCTAGAGGGAACGTCTGGTAACTATTGCAGCAATTCCATAGCACTGAGGAATGTAGTCACGTGCAAGATATTTGTTAATTACCGTATATGCTTGATCAGGAGCCGCGGCTACTAAATGTTTCATTTTGCTGGAAGAGGAGGCTACAATTCAAGAGAGGCCACTGTTCAAGAGCGGCGTTTATTAGCTCCAGATAATTTAGTTTGTCATCTAAAGTTGTTTTCACCTGCATAAACTTGAACTCTGCCATGAGAAAGTCTTTGTGAAGCACTAACAAGCTGCTACTTGTAGCTACGTACATGTAGCTAGCTAGTAATAATTTTTTGGCCCACGTGCAGAAATGCTAGTTCACTGAGGCTACTATTTGAGAGCGGCTACTAAATGTTTCATTTTGCTAGCAAGGGAGGCTACTATTTGAGTGCGGCCTTTATACAAGAGCGGCCTCTGATCGAGCATATACGGTAACATGGAATTTAATAGCATATTAAATGGAGGCCGCAATGACGTCACTCATCTCAACGCATGTGCACTAAAGTTGAAGCCTTGTGGCAGTCTCAGAACTATTAGCAGTCACTTTGTGAGCATATCAGACGTCCATCATTCATTCCCCTCCTCATTCCCACCCCTTGTACTTATAATTATGCTTAGTTCTTTTAGTTCATTCCCCTCCTCATTCCCACCCCTTGTACTTATAATTATGCTTAGTTCTTTTAGTTCTTTTTGTATCTCCAGTGTCGGTCAGTTTGCACCCTGTCCGGCACTGTGACAAGAGCATATCATGTGCATGGGCACCAGATTGAGTAATAGGTTACTGTGGTAAAATACCATTTTAAAGAAAATAAGATCTGGCTAAAATATAACCCCCGAAAGGCTGAGGGGTTAATCCCCTAGGCGGGGATGCCCATTCAGATGAACAATGCTCTTGAACCCCAACCAATATCATTATGCTATTGGTTTGCATATAATATTATTAGCAAGTAATTCTGCATAACGATATACTCGTAGAATTATACCCGATACTGCGACACAAGTTGTTAACAAATTCACATGTAGACAAATATTTTCATATGCAGCTAGCTAGCTCTTGCTTGGTCTGAGCTCCTTGTAACCAAGTTCCCTCGCAACCAGGTATAGTTCAACACTAAAATTAGCCTTTGCTAGAGTAATAATCCTTCTTTTCACGTTCATTTTATGCTATAATAGGAAAATATACGGGGTGTTACCCGCCCACTATGACGTGGACAAATCTGATTGGCACTGCCAACATTCTGGCAGTGGTCCACGGAATTGCTGCAATAGTTACCAGACGTTCCCTCCCTCCCACGTCTGCTCGCGAGACTACATATTCCGTACCAGTACATGTGTTGTGTGTGGTGTCCCTTTTGCCTACTTAATCTTGTCACTCTATAGGGGTTTTATGTTATAGTTAGAACATGGGCATGAGGTATCTATGTGTTATAGTGTCCCAAAACTTTAGCCCGAGGGATGAGGGACACTATAACCATAGATACCGAATGCACATGTTCTAACTGATTTAGATCCCAAAACCTATTGGCTACTAGAAATGCACTAGCTTAGCAACAGTCAACCTATATAAACAGCCTTCCTAGCAACTGCATCATTATTTTTTTGAAAACTAATATCTGAAGAGTTGGCATCTCTGTGTCTCTACTAAATCTGTGGTCTCTATTCAAGTCAACCCTGTTCCTCCATCTCAGTTTGATGGACAAAATTATAGTCCTATATATAGCTCCACCCACAAAAAGGAAACATCCAGCTGCAAACAAGCCCAGCACACTTCCCAAGAAACGAGCGGCTCTCACAAAGCGAAAGGAAGACACCTATAAGCTATAATTTGCAGCAAACAAGCGGCTCCTATACTACTCTTAAACAAAGCGAAAGGAACTTTAGGAAGAAGCCAAAGCTGGAATCCCAGCACTTCCATACATCCAGCTCCTCCCCCATGCAGCCTTGCAGCAAAAAAGCACAGCACAATGCCCAAAAAACGAGCGTCTCCTACTGCTTTCGAACAAAGCCAAAAAAAGAAACTAGAGCTTCTCTCTTTCATTCTAGTTCTGTTATTATATTACTAGACAAAGCATCTAGCTAGCTACAATAATTTTTATGTTATTACATGTGTATCTTCTTGTAAATCACAATACAATGTACAATATTGTAGTTTGTAGCCCAGAGCAATCTGTAGTACCGGTACTATAGCTCATAGTTCCCTGCTAAATACACTCAAGTGGGATCTAAAAATTATAGAGTACAGCTACTGTTTTACTGTTTCACTGGAAGTATTATAATTATATAGTGCAATAAAGTACGTGTCTATGATTCTACTAAAACTCTTTTCTCAAAAGTTTCAGCCTATAGTCTAGTTTTATTTTATTACTCACGTTACTTGCTTAGCCAGATCATACATACTATTGTACACTGCTTACAAGACCTCAACTAAGGACCTGAACTTGTTATGAACCTGAACTTGTTATAAGACTGTTAAATATTATTTTGTCTGTTTTTGTACTATTTTCTGCCAATGTAATTATGTATGTACCACTTCATGTCATCATAATAATATATGCGATAAAATTCTGTTGCAACTTAATTTCTCAACATGATAAAAGAATATCAATATCGTTATAAACTCATCGCACAAATATAAAGAGAAGCAATTAACAAAATAATTAACTAATTAGCACTTATAGAGAAGAAATCAACAGTTGTAAACCGTTTTGTCTGCATGTCTACATGCCACTTCATATTAACTACGATGAAATTCTGTTGCAACTTAACAAATAGAAAAGCTTTCTCACAGATAAAAAATATCAAGATCATTAACACTACAAAGAGAAACACTAACTAATCATTATTTTATAGAGAAGAAATCCACGGTTTGAGTAATAACATTAGTATGTGAATTTGTCTGTACTCCGGCTACAATGACCTCTCCACTAGGAAGTACTGAGCATGTGCAGCAATATCGTGCAGTAGGCAGGTCTCCCACTTTCACCCACCTCCTGGTGTCAGGCTGGTAGAGGTGGATCAATGAACTTAGGTTGGCTCTGTCGTCCGCTCCACCAACGGCTAATAGTGACTTCCCAATACTGAGAGGAGCTGACCACACGAGTGGTACTTCCTGTAAGGTCTGCCAGAGAGTGGATGTGTCCTGGTGGGAAGGGGCTTTTGCAATTAGTTCATCGAGGTCGACGTGATGCACTGTTGTGGTTGCACTCCCATTGTGATCGTACCCTCCCATTAGGTAGAGGGTGTTTCCTATGAGAGTTGATTTCAGTTCTGATCGTGGGTTAGGTAGTGACTGAGCAATGTACCATCTTCTTGATGCCACATCCAACACCTCCACAGAGGAGAGGGCATGTCCTTCATCATCACGCCCACCAGCTACAATGATGTGGTTGTTGAAGGAGACAGCTGTTGAGGAAGAACGAGCAATGTTCATAGGTGGGTACGGGTGAATCCATTCCCCTGACTCAAACACTGCAAGCTCATCGGTGCGTTTCTTGTTTTTTGGATCAATTCCTCCTCCCACCAGCACTAGTCGATTAGCGAGTGATGTCATAGCGAACCAGTAGGCAATGTACTCTGGTAGTTCGGTCCATTGATCTTGCTCGAGCTTCATCACTGTACAGCTATTACGATCATCGCCTGCATCACCTCCACCAACATACACCGTGTCACCGATAACAACACTCTGTACCGAGTAGCCCATCTTGATTGGCATGTCTTTTCCTTTTCTCCATTCCAGAGTGAGTGGAGGTCTCAACTCTCTGGGAGGGGGACCCTGAATAATGAATGAGTGTAATTAGGATAGTGTCTACTAACAAGCAAGTGTTACTTGTAGCATTAATTGCATGCACACTAAATCACTTTCTCTAATTAGCTTAAGAGGCCAAGCCCACCAGTCTAATAGAATGTACAGTACGATTATAAGAGATCAAAGCTTCTACTATAGCTCTGCAATAATATAATGGTGCATTTTGTCTCACCTGTCTCTGCTGTTGAATGATGGCGTCTCTCCTGACCAGCTCAGCATATTTGTGCTCAGTCTGTTCCCTGTGTGGCTGTACAGGGGAACGTTGGTGGAAATCTTTGAATTAAAACACAGACGTGAATATCATTAGTGGAAATTCTACAACAGAACGAGAACCGCTAAAGGAAGTACATAATTATAGGCACACTCAAACGGATGTGTAGTTACGGCTTAACACATGAGACAGCATCCATGCATGTTAAGGTACAATACTATTGTTGCTGTGGGAATCTCATTCACACTACATGTACGCACCATCTTGACTTGTTCAGTGTCCTTTGACTCCTTCTTTGTTGCCTCCACTGGGTCCGAGCTTGTTGTTAGGTAAGTATCTAAAATCGATACCAACATTAATAGACGGATATGATTTTTTCGTTAGGGTTACAGTTAGCTGAAACGTAAAACACATAATATACTTATCATTGACTCACAGACGTCCCTGGCAGATGGTCTCCTCCTCATGTCTTCTTGCAAACAACTGTCGATAAGCTTCCTCAACCTGTGTGTGTGAGGTATCTGGGCAACATGGAATGATCGATCTTCCACAGATTTGATCGTCTTCAGCTTGCAAACAATCTGCATCATAATCGCCCCAAGAGAGAACACATCCAAGCTATTATCGTAAATATCCTTGTCCAATCGAATAGCCTCGAGAGGTAGATACCCCATACGGTGACCAATGGCTGTGAGGGTGTGGCTAAGCTTGGAGGGATCGTATAGCCGTGACATGCCAAAGTCAGAAATCTTTGCAACAGGCACTGGTCGTGTAAGCTTCAGCAAAACGTTATCGCCACAGAGGTCACGGTGGATAATCTGCTTGCTGTGAATGTAGGCCAGACCACAAGCCATGTCTTTGGAGAGGCTTATTTCACATTCGCTAGTGAGGAACTCTTTATCAAGGCCAGAGTAATAGGATCTCAGATTGCAATCCATCAGCTCAACAACGAGGATTGCTGGTAGCCCCGGGCAAGATTCAATGTCTATGGAAACGGTGGACCAATCCTCTCAACAGTAGTGTACAGTATATTATAATTGTGGACTGTTTATACTGTTCTAGTTTTAACGTGTGTTTTTTAGTAATCTCTCCTTCACTTACTATAGCTACATTGTCAGTATTATTATGTATACATAGTTTTTATACATGATATTTGTGTGGAGCTCTTTGAGAAAAATATTGTAGCAAAGCCCGTTTATATGTAACCACGCCCATTATAATTATGTGCAGCCTAGCCTCCATCTCAAGCCGCACTTCCTCGAAAGTTGGCCTGGTAAAGACACTGCTTGTGCATTGCTAACCATCACAGGTGTTTCGATCAATGATATTGATGGCCACTTAGTTTAACAGGAAGTGGGCGTGCTCATTGCATTTTTTCATACCTCAGTACACTTCCGGTAAGGCATTAAATTTCCTGGTTGTTTCAACAGGAAGACCAGCCCTTGTGGTTGCACCTATCTCCTGCAGGAAGCACTGCAAAGGAAGTACATTCCATTACCTCTTTGTTGGTGCAACTTGCACAAAAAACAAAGCACCCCAGCAAAAGTTACACCTACTTTTGATAAACCGCATGTAGCAGCCCTGATTTTACAGGCTAAGTTTAAAGAGCAATATCTTCAATGTGGAAAATTTTCTGCGCTTGGAATAAAGACTGAATTATATGGTAAGCGTAGTTCTATCTTATTGTATAACTCTCATTATGCGCTAACTTTTTCTATAGTAGATATGAGCATTGGTTTGTAGACAATTTTTTATCAGAAAATAATCTGATCTTTTGTTTATAAACATCTTTTTTTTATGACTGGCTTTAGTGAGAAGTTTAGTGGAGCAACATTTATAAAATGGTTCTTCATTTTGCTGTGAAGCTTCTCCACACTGTCACTCATGCTGCAGAATTTGTGCCCCTCTCTGTTGAACCAGTTGTGGATGCTTTCGGCTCCCTGTTCCCCCATGAGTCCAAAAGCCACACCAGGACCCCACTCTCTCAGCCATGAGATAGTGTGCTTCTCTAGCATGTGAAGTTTGGGAGTGATCGATGCCGTAGGGAACCTTTCCCGGTAATACTTCATGAAAGAAGCAATGTTGTTCTCTGAAAATCAAAAAAGCTTGTTGTAACATTATCGACTCATCATTATAAACTTACCGAGTGTGTCTACTTCAACGGGTGTTATGTAGCGTTGATCGTACATACTATGGCATCTTGAAAAGAGATCGAAAGCAACAGAAAACTTCCTGGATGTTTCTACTGCTTTCTGGGAGACTGGTTGCGAGAAACGAATGCCAAGGTAACGAATGGACTCGCATAAGGTTTTCGTGTTCTCCTCCTATAATTATTTGGTATACTATAAAGTCAAAAGTTTTATTATTTCACCTTCAGTGTTCGATGAACGTGGTTCCCAACAAATGTTCCACTGTAATACGCTTGACGATGTACATTGAAAGAAGCCAGAGCTGTGTCAAGTTCCTTAACAAAAGGCCCATCATGAAGCTTGAACCCTTTTGCAATCTCTGCTTCAGCTAGGTGGTACTCTTTTGTCTGAAGTAAGTAGTGAAACGCATAACAACATGTAATAATTATGTTTACGTTTACGTACTAGTTTTTCTGCTTTTTTGTTTATAGCATTCGCCTCAGTGAACAAATCCACAATTTGTGGATTCTCTTCAGGGTCATCTTCCTCGGAAAGAGTGAAGAGAAGTGTTATCAGGTCATGCTGGTTCTTGAGTTCATCTGACAACCTGGTATGTTTTCATTTAGTTTTATAGTTGTCACTTTATATATATACCTTCTCATATCACTCTTGAGTTGGGTGATCTTCTCCAATGCTTGTGCATAGTGACCATAACTCGCTCCACCTTTCTCTGCACAGTCTTCACTAGCCACCATCATGTCCAGCTCATGGCATTCATTCTCAAGGAGAGAAAAGAGCCGGTAGAAAATGCCGAGGGAAATATGAAGGCCAGGTGGGCATACCTACATGTATGTGTATACATAGTACATGTATATATATCCACTATTGTAATTGTAACCTGTAATTTACATTGGTAAGTTGTATCCCAGGAAAGAAGGGTTGTCGTACAACATTATTGTACTGTTTTGCCTTCTTTAGATCTGCTCCAGCTGCAGTGAAGCGTTCAAAGTCCTGGCAAATGCTTTGTGTGCTTCTGGCAGGAACACTCTGGGGTGGGTCGGAGCTGATCAGAAGTAACCAGGCACCAAATGCAGCAGTACTTTCCTGTTTTCAAAAGTAAGATGTTTCTTCGTTGAAGCCTGTACATGTAACTAATAATCATAGTACCTGATGCTCCTGACAGGCCATACATATGGCACAAAAATTCGTAGTCGCCACTCAAAAATGTTTTGATCTTCTTCCCTCTGCAATGTGTCGTAATGATGTTATAGCACAATAATTATTATTGTGGTGTTGTGTGTATCACCTCCAGGTTTTAGACTCCAGGTCTTCAATCTGGTCTCTGTACCTCTTGAGAGCAATTCTGAGGTTGACGGGGTTGTCAGACGCTTCAAACATGCAGAACACACAGGTGTTATTGGCCGCATTAGGATTCTCCACGTTGACGATCTGGAAGGACATCTTGAAGCTTCCTCCTCCTTTGTCACCCCCAAACTTGACCCACAATTCATCACTAGGGATACGACCTTCATGCCAGGTGAGACGGTGTACCCTGTTTATAGTATAATTAAACTTGTGCACTTTTATTTACTTGTGTACATGCATGTGGTGTTCGTTACCCTGTGATGTCGTTGTCGTTCATTGACAACATGTCCTCTATCTTCTGCCACAGATCCTTGACATACGCCATAGGAACATTCCTAATCTCAATGGTATTGTGACCATCATGGACAGGAAAGGTGAATGGGGTTAACTCGGTACATAGGTTCTCCCCTACGTACTGCTCCGATTCTGCCCGCATCTTCTTTTCTGAGGCTATCTCGACTCCCCACTGCTTCAACCACCTGATTCCAATAATATGAATATGAAGGTACTGTTTGTAGTTTAAACTTGCCTCCTCATATCTCTCGTCTTGTTGTATGCCAAGTGCAGGTCCACCTTCATTGCTAAAGCTTCCCTGGCAGGAATCGATATCTTGATACTCCCTTTCTCTCGGAGCTTATCTATGAGTGCCTGCCGTTTCTCCCGGCTGCTGGCAGTCACCTCATTTGCCAGCTGAGTACACTCATCCCCACCACTGATCCTTTTCCTCTGATGTCTAAGTTCAGAGGAACGACGCCGCACAGTCCGAGAACTTGCCTGCCCAGAAGGTACTCTAGGAGACCTGACTTGCATTAGTGTGATGGGCTATTTGGTACAAGTACATAATAATAAACATGTGCAGTGCATATTGTATTCATTATACCTGTCCTCCTGTCTGTAATTGTAGTGTTTGAGAATGTTCAGGATCGGATGACAGACTCCGTGTTACAAGAGATGCCTGGAGTTTCTTCTCTGCTGGTGTTAGGGGTATGTGCGACGGCTTTTTTATCACATGTGTGATATTTGTGGTCAGACTTCGAATGAAGGCCAGGATTGCTTCTGGAGGTTGCCTGACAGTGCAAAAATCAGCCACATGATCAGCGCCACAACAGGGACAACAAAGGGATTCGGCTTTTAGTAAGCTCTGGCAGCAGCATTCAGCACATGCGTACTTTTGGCACGTCGTGAGCTCAATTGGTTTGTTAAGAAGTGAGGAGCACAACTCACATTTTAATTCATCAGGAACATTCAGTATGTTAGCAGGGTCCATGTCCGGGAACATTCAGTATGTTAGCAGGGTCCATGTCCGGTGTAACGGAATTTGCTGCTATTTCCCTTATGTGTTTAATAATAGCCTGTGGAGAGATGTTGGGTGGTCTGCCAGCTTTGAAGGGTTTCTTGGGTCTCCCTGCTTTTGAAATAGCCGTGCACACTGAACACTGCTCGTTGTGCATGTGATCAACCCACTGGTGTATTTGTAAGCTGGTGGGTTTGTAGTCTGTTTTATTTGCTTTTGCACGCTTGGTGAAATACATTATATTTCTACAGGGATGACAATAGCATTGAGGATGGATGGAGGGATTATCAGAGCTTATATGAAGACCAAATGTGTCCAATAGTTCGCTGGCATTTTCTGAACACTGATATTTGGTAGTCCTTTTCCCTTTAGAGGCTAAGAGACTTTTCCCACACACTCTACACAGTCTCTCTAAGGCTGCTTTGTGCGCTTCTGTCATTCCTGTGAATTGTAATGTATAGTTTACGTTTTACAGCTGTTTCATTGTACATTTTAATCAATATTTGATGTTGCATATCTCACTGCAAAAAAGTTAGCCTGACAGATGTATTTCAGTAGTACAACACTTCCTCTTCAAGATGGTAGTAGACTCAATTCCTGGAAATTTTCTGCTTTCCACTACAAAGTACTTTACTACAACCACTCATTGCATGATTGTTTTGATAACAAAACCACGAGGTATGTTTGGCCTGCGCAAAACCATATTGTTGTTAATTTGTGTGCGCAGTCACAGCAGTGACGTAGAATAACCATTAAAGAACATGATTACATCACAAAAAACGTTCCTATGCAACAGGAACATAAAAATAATTCAAGTCAAAAAGATTGCAAAACAAGAAGTTCAAAAATTAATACCACGCCCATTTTTTCTAATATTTCGTGAAACATTCCATTGTTCCAATTATAAACTAAGTGGCCAACTTGAAACACCTGTGCCATTAGCTGGCATTGAGAAGAACCTTCATCAAGAACAAGGTACGTGTGTATAATGTGTAGTTATGCAGTGCAATGAGTTGACTGTGTACTATTGAATGTACAGTACAAAGAATGGGAACCTAGCATGCTTACTAGTCTGTATGTACATGCACTTGTATACAAGGTATGCTTCAATGTATGCAGTTTAGGTGTGTACAGGGAAACGTGTGTCAATTGAGAACACTAGCTCACAATATTTGTACATGACATTGTACAGTACGTGTACCAGACCCTTCATCACACTACCAGTTTGAATGTGTCCATGTGTTGTTTATCCTGGCTACAGGACACTGCCGAGGGTAGCACTTCAGTGCTCTAGTTCTAATTGTAGATTGACTGATCGATTTGTCTTCTGTACTATTGTTTGATTTTTCTGCCCCTCATCTTTTCCGGCCCCCAGTTATGCGGCCATTTTTCAGCCCGGCCAAGTGTTGAGGAGACAAGAAGAGGCACTGAGAATGGAGGTAGAGGTACAGAGTACATTAGCTGGAAAATGCATTTGTGTCATACTTTGTAGAGTCCCTTAAAGTCATTCAAGGTCAGCTATAGTGTGTCCTATTTGAGGTGTGCAATGTACAATCATGTACGACCCCCCCCCCACACACACACACACACACACCTTTAGGCGTACTATGCTGCTAAGAAGGCCACTCAGTGTGACTATGACCGTGTGACTCTTTAACCCCTCAGTTCCATTAGGATAACTGGGGGCCGGAAAAGATAAGCCTACTATGCTGCTAAGAAAGAGAGGGGCCTCACGTAAACTGGCCACTCAGTGTGACTATGATCATGTGAATCTTTAACCCCTCAGTTCCCGAGCCCCACCCCTCACTGTCTGACTCGGAAGAGGAGATAGACTTTGTATTCTGTGAGAAGGCGTCCACCCTACCCTCGGACAAGACCCCAACCAAGGACCTGAACTTGTTATGAGACTGTTAAATATTATTTTGTCTGTTTTTGTACTATTTTCTGGCAATGTAATTATGTATGTACCACTTCATGTCATCATAATAACTATAATTATATGCGATAAAATTCTGTTGCAACTTAATTGTCTCAACATAATAAAAAGAATATCAATATCATTATAAACTCATCGCACAATTAAAGAGAAACAATTAACAAAATAACTAATTACTTATACACAAGAAATCAACAGTTCGAATATAATCAGTAATTATAAACAGTTTTGCACTTGTCAGTCCTCCGGCTACAATGACCTCTCCACTAGGAAGTACTGAGCATGTGCAGCTGTATCGTGCAGTAGGCAGGTCTCCCACTTTCACCCACCTCCTGGTGTCAGGCTGGTAGAGGTGGATCGATGAACTTGAGTTGTCTCTGTCGTCCTCTCCACCAACGGCTAATAGTGACCTCTCAATACTGAGAGGAGCTGAGAACACGAGTGGTACTTCCTGTAAGGTCTGCCAGGGAGTGGGTGTGTCCAGGTTGGAAAGGGCCTTTGCGATGAGTTCATTGAGGTCGACGTGATGCACTGTCTTGGTTATCCCAGTGTGATCCCACCCTCCCATTAGGTAGAGGGTGTTTCCTATGAGAGTCGATTTCAGTTCTGATCGTGGGTTAGGTAGTGACTGAGCAATGTACCATCTTCTTAATGCCACGTCCAACACCTCCACAGAGGAGATACGTCCTTTATCATCACGCCCACCAGCTACAATGATGTGGTTGTTGAAGGAGAAAGCTGTTGAGGAATCACGAGCAATGTTCATTGGTGGGTACGGGTGAGTCCATTCCCCTGACTCAAATACTGCAAGCTGATTGGTGGGTTTGTTGTTTCTTGGATCTTTTCCTCCCACCAGCACTAGTCGATTAGCGAGTGATGTCATAGCAAAGTACTTGGCAGTGTACTCTGGTAGTTTGGTCCATTGATCTTGCTCGAGCTTCATCACTGTACACCTGTCACGACCATTGTCTGCATAGCCTCCACCAACATACACCGTGTCACCGATAACAACACTCTGTACCGAGGTACCCATCTTGATTGGCATGTCTTTTCCCCTTCTGCATTTCAGAGTGAGTGGAGGTCTCAACTCTCTGGGAGGGGGACCCTGAAGACCCTGAATAATGAATGAGTGTAATTAGGATAGTGTCTACTAACAAGCGAGTGTTACTTGTAGCAATAATTGCATGCACACTAAATCACTTTCTCTAATTAGCTTAAGAGGCCACGCCCACCAGTCTAATAGAATGTACAGTACGATTATAAGAGATCAAAGCTTCTACTATAGCTCTGCAATAATATAATGGTGCATTTTGTCTCACCTGTCTCTGCTGTTGAATGATGGCGTCTCTCCTGACCAGCTCAGCATCTTTGTGCTCTATCTGTTCCACGTGTGCCTGTACAGGGGAACGTTGGTGGAAATCAAATATCATTAGTGGAAATTCTACAACAGAACGAGACAATTTCCGCTAAAGGAAGTACATAATTATAGGCACACTCAAACGGATGTGTATTTAGCAGCTTAGCATGATTTATACAATAGCATCAATTGTTGAGGTATACTACTATTGTTGGAATCTCATCGACACACTTAGCTACATGTACGCAAACAAATATCATTATTGTAGTATAATACTAGAGTATAAGAGTGTGTGCATTTGGTGACTACTATAATACCTGTAAGAGAGCGGCCCTCTCAACTAGAGCACCCTCTATCTGGGAAATGAGATCAGTGATCCTTGACTCCAGTTCACTGAGTTGTCTGTCCTTGTCAGCAATCACATCATCTTTGGTGGCACGGACACTATTCAATATCTGTATAAAAAAAGATTATCAACATGTTAGCTTGTTGAACAAAATAGCTTATAATGAACAAAATAAACTGGTTCTGCTGACCTGTTGCTGTCTAGCAAGCTGAGTATCTTTGTCCGCTACTTCCTCATCTTTTTGTACCAGAAGTGCATCTTTTTGATCTAGTTGATCGTCTTTTTGTGCCAGTAGTGCAACGCTCTGTTCAAGTTGCTCATCTTTCCTCTCTAGTATCCTGTCCTTCTGGACCACCTCTCTCTGAGAACAGAGTACAGCATGCAGTGTCAGACCCTTGCACCCACTAGCTCACTGGACTGGACTCACCTGTAGAGCCTCTATCCTCTTCTCCTTTGCCCTGAGGGTCCTGGCAGTCTTCACTCGTCCAATGTCCAGCTGGAGCAGTCCTCCGTCCATCTCCCTCCCCACCTCCTCCAGAGACGAGAGGAGCTCAGCGGTGGTCGGTCTTCTCTCTGGGGTGTTGGCCAGACACTCCCTCACCAGACCAAACAGAGGGTGCTCACGTCCACCCGCCAGACTCCTCTCAAGGAGAGCCGTGTAGGGACCTCGACGCTCAAACTCTGAGCGAGCCAGGAGGTGGTCTGGGTTATTGGGGTCACTATACGTGGGGGCAAGGAGATCTCCTGGAAACACCTAGTCCAATGACACGAGTGGAAGAACATGTGAATACTGACTGTCATGATTGTTTTTATGTACCGTATATCTTCTAATTTATCGGACACTTCTAATTACCCCGGACACTCTTTTGGGCAATTTTCGTTGTTCTAATACAACGGACACTCCAGTGCTTTAATATTACATTTGTTCTAAATATCCGGACAATACAGTAGAGTTTACATTCATAGTACAGACGGCAAGTAAAGACTTAGAGTGCTGCAGTTAGATAGCTTTGAGTAGCTAGTTTTAGATAGCTAGTGCAACTATTCAGTCGCACACTGTTCTATTAAACTTAGCTAGCTCGCATGCAGCTGCTTGCTTGTTCTAATTATTCCGGACACTTCGCATGCTCTATAAAAATCTGTTCCAATTATACCCGGACAATTTCCAAAATAATTATTTTTTACTGTCCGATAAATTAGAAGATATACGGTATGTCTGTATGTATGGAGAATATGAGCAAAAAATGCATTTGCTGAAGGTCAACAATATTAAAGGGGGATCTCCCCAACACATACAACCACAATACTTATAAGGTAATTCACTGCATGAATGGTCACCAGGAATCTAACCTATGAATATCATTAACTACACACATACTTGTGTGAGTGCAAACAACTGCAGCACTCCGAAAGAGAAGACGTCCAGGCTGGGTCCGTACACACTGTGACCTCTGTCAGAGAGGGCCTCGGGCGGCATGTACACCAGTGTCCCAGGAAACCTCGTCAGAGTCCTGGCCAGTCGACCAGGCTCCAGATTCACGATACGAGAGTTACCAAAGTCTGTGATCTTGGCTCTCAGAGATGCCGTCAGCAGGACGTTCCTGGCAGTGAGGTCACGATGGACCACGGACTCACGATGCAGGTGGAGCAGCCCTCGAGCCACACAGACCAGAATGTACTGGGTGACAGAGAGGGGGATGTTGGGGGTGGACTCCAGGAGATCGTCCAGACTTGAGTCCAACCTCTCCATGACCAGGAGGGGCAGTCGAGAGCCAGTCACAAAACACAGCCCAATGAACTGGGTGATGTTGGGGTGACGGATGCGAGCCATAAGTTGACTTTCTCTGCGGTAGTTCCCAGCTAGGTTGGCCACTCCACCACGCTCGTCCGTCTCCAGGAGAACCTCGTGGATCTTCTTGGCTGCATACACCTCACCATTGATCATCACCTGTGCATGGAGGCAGTCACACTTGAATAGCTAGCAGATACACTAGAGACAGTGCAGTGCACAGAAACAGAGCATGCAGTGACTGACCTCTTGAACAGAGCCATAGGAGCCAGTTCCTAGAACTCTCTCCTCTCCAAAGTGCTCCACATTCTCCAGCACAAACTCCCTCAAGTCAGCATCATCTCGCAAAGAAAACATTGCTAGTATTAAAAGTTGACCCAGCTAGCTAGCTTGACAGCTACACAAGATACCCCCCTTTTCTTATTCAATCACATGCAAATAACTGCTGAATCAGCAAACCACGTGGTCATTTTGAAGCGTGGAGCAAATGGCTACTATTGTCTCAGTGTTAGGTGGAGGCTTTGTCCAGTCCTATAATTTGTAGACCACAGTGACATAGCCAGGACCATGGAGAGAGACCATTGCTGAGGAGGTGGGGATGGCAAGTTCCTGGCCAATCAGATGATCCTACATGACGAAGCTGCTCGTAAAGATGCAAGTCTGATGACAAACTCAGGATGATGAGTGAGTGATAGTGTTGTTATTTAATAGCCTGATAGGATATACCTACTGCCAACATTTTCATGTTCACTGTACCCAAGTATTGTATTTGGATGGTCCGGAAAAACTGTTGTAAACTAGTAAATAGTATGTAGAGGAGGAGCCTACGCACGCGAGGGACTGGCAAACTGCCTATCAGTCACTCGTCTCAGCTGCAACGAGCATTCCAGCCTATCAGATTGCTCAACGTCATATTAGCCCTGTAATTGTAACCGCACTTACACTTCAGGGGATTCAATACATTCCATAGTAGCTAAATCTCATAGCAAAATTTAACCACATTATCTTCATGTTTGGTAGAGTTATAATTATGATCCATATATTCGAGTGACTGATAAGCAGTTGGCCAGTCGCTCGCACTACGCGCCAGTTTACCTTTTTAATACCCTCGAAATATACCCGCTATATACGGTAGCTTCTTTATCGTGCATAGTGTGCTTAAATCAATATGAAATTCATGCCCATATTGTGGAAAATAAGCGTGGACAATATTTAAATAACACGCATAGTTTAGTACATGTATGTGTATGTGTACTGAGTTTGCAATTCCTCAGGGCCATGTTCAAGCTGAACCCCAATGCAAAGACGTCAAGTTCAACCTGAATGCCTAAGAGTTCTAACCTCCGAGAGCAAGCTTCTCTCCAGTGGTCACTGCCTCCTCCACACCTCTCCGGTAAATGCAATCATATTATAATTGTGAAATAGGCTTTTCCCGAATTTCGAATGTCAAAATGTGCATACCCCCAGGCCATAATAATCTGTCTTTGAGCTCGTGCATGCATGAACAATCTGCCATCATGATCTTAGTATTATCATTGTACATGTACGGGATTGATCCCCATCCAGAACTACGAAACTAGCTGGCAAAAAGGACATCTAATTATTATTGCATACTGAGAATGCATTTTCAGTTGGTTGTATAATTGTTGCTTAGCAGTGGACTTTATAAATGCTCTGTAGTACCCAAAAGGACAACTCCCCTAGAAGTGTCCTACTGGAATCAATATTAGGAGTTTTCACACTTTTTGTGTTTGGCCAGAGCCATTTGTTTATGCACAAGTCATATTTCTGCCTGACAGGGCCTTTGGGCCGTAGCCTTGGGCCTTGTCTGAAACCATGTTGGAGTCAAAGCTCCGTTCTGCAAATTGTGATTATGCTTATTTATATGCGTTTGTTAATTGTTAGTTCTAATTTGTGGTTTACGTGCCTGTGTCCATGAATAACTATTTGAACACGTCATAAAATGCAATTCATAGGACAGGAATGTTGCCACCAACTAATGTGGGCCCTGTTTTAGTACTCCTATAAAGGCTAGAGTATTGGTTATTGTACGTTTCAATGTACACCCATCAATAGCTTTATCCTAGTTTTAATGTTCACGTTTGCTGCTCTGCCCCGAAAAACGTGAAATGTTGCACCTCACCTGCTACGGTACATGCTAACACTGTATATCACTATACAACCACTTGAATGCAGATAAAGCACAATCACTCTTTTTATTGTCTCCCTAGAAGTTAAGTAGCTAACTGTTCTCTGTTGCACAGGATGAGTGCTGACTCGGCTTTGTTTAAGTCCAAGAGCAAGAAATCAAAGTGGCTCGACTAGTGAGTTGTGTCACGTCAGTTAGTGTGTAGAGTTGTAGTGATCGATACACCTGTACATACGTTTTCTTGCAATTGCCTACTTAATCTTGTCACTCTATAGGGGTTTTAGAGTACAGCTACTGTTTTACTGTTTCACTGGAAGTATAATTATGTAGTGCAATAAAGTACGTGTCTATGATTCTACTAAAACTCTTTTCTCAAAAGTTTCAGCCTATAGTCTAGTTTTATTTTATTACTCCCGTTACTTGCTTAGCCAGATTATACATACTATTGTACACTGCTTACTATTGTATAACACTTTGATTATTTGTGTGGGTAGGCACTTCAGCATGTAAGTACGTACATATTGTATACCAGTACATGTGTTGTGTGTGGTGTCCCTTTATCATAGTTGAGCCATTTTGCTTTTAGCCAGTATAAATTATAGCTACTATTATCATGTGATTTCCTCACCCCTTACTTCCTAAGCCCTCAAACTTCTATTTAGTACGACTATGACCATGTGACTCTTTAACCCCTCAGTTCCCGAGCCCCATCCCTCACTACCTGACTCGGAAGAGGAGATAAATTTTGTATTCTGGGAGAAGGCGTCCACCCTACCCTCGGACAAGACCCCAACCAAGGACCTGAACTTGTTATGGAGACTGTATTTGTCTGTTTTTGTACTATTTTCTGGCAATGTAATTATGTATGTACCACTTCATGTCATCATAATAACTATAATTATGTGATAAAATTCTGTTGCAACTTAATTGTCTCAACATAATAAAAAGAATATCAATATCGTTATAAACTCATCGCACAATTAAAGAGAAACAATTAACAAAATAACTAATTAGCACTTATAGTGAAGAAATCAACAATTGTCAGTCTTCTAATAATAAATGAACTTGTCTGTCCTCCGGCTACAATGACCTCTCCACTAGGAAGTACTGAGCATGTGCAACAGGATCGTGCAGTAGGCAGGTCTCCCACTTTCACCCACCTCCTTGTGTCAGGCTGGTAGAGGTGGATCGATGAACTTGAGATGTATCTGTCGTCTCGTCCACCAACGGCTAATAGTGACCTCCCAATACTGAGAGGAGCTGAACGCACGAGTGGTACTTCCTGTAAGGTCTGCCAGAGAGTGGGTGTGTCCAGGTTCGAATGGGCCTTTGCAACGAGTTCAGTGAGGTCGACGTGGTACACTGTCTTGGTTGCACTCAGAGTGTGATCGTACCCTCCCATTAGGTAGAGGGTGTTTCCTATGAGAGTTGATTTCAGTTCTGATCGTAGGTTAGGTAGTGACTGAGCAATGTACCATCTTCTTGATGCCACGTCCAACACCTCCACAGAGGAGATACGCCCTTTATCATCACAACCATCAGCTACAATGATGTGGTTATTGAAGGAGACAGCTGTTGAGGAATCACGAGCAATGTTCATTGGTGGGTACGGGTGAGTCCATTCCCCTGATTCAAACACTGCAAGGTGATTGGTGGGTTTGTTGTTTCTTGGATCACGTCCTCCCACCAGCACTAGTCGATTAGCGAGTGATGTCATAGCGAAGCACTTGGCAGTGTACTCTGGTAGTTTGGTCCATTGATCTTGCTCGAGCTTCATCACTGTACACGCGCCACGACCATTGACTGCATCGCCTCCACCAACATACACCGTGTCACCGATAACAACACTCTGTACCGTGGTACCCATCTTGATTGGCATGTCTTTTCCTCTTCTCCATTTCAGAGTGAGTGGAGGTCTCAACTCTCTGGGAGGGGGACCCTGAATAATGAATGAGTGTAATTAGGATAGTGTCTACTAACAAGCGAGTGTTACTTGTAGCAATAATTGCATGCACACTAAATCACTTTCTCTAATTAGCTTAAGAGGCCACGCCCACCAGTCTAATAGAATGTACAGTACGATTATAAGAGATCAAAGCTTCTACTATAGCTCTGCAATGATATAATGGTGCATTTTGTCTCACCAGTCTCTGCTGTTGAATGATGGCGTCTCTCCTGACCAGCTCAGCATCTCTGTTAGTGGAAATCTAAACACAGACGTGAATATCATTAGTGAAAATTCTACAACAAAACGAGACAATTTCTGCTAAAGGAAGTACATAATTATAGGCACACTCAAACGGATGTGTAGTTACGGCTTAACATGATTTATACAATAGCATCAATTGTTGAGGTATACTACTATTGTTGGAATCTCATCGACACACTTAGCTACATGTACGCAAACAAATATCATTATTGTAGTATAATACTAGCGTATAAGAGTGTGTGCATTTGGTGACTACTATAATACCTGTAAGAGAGCGGCCCTCTCAACTAGAGCACCCTCTCTCTGGGAAATGAGATCAGTGATCCTTGACTCTTGTTCACTGAGTTGTCTGTCCTTGTCAGCAATCACACCATCTTTGGTGGCAGCATTAGCACGGACACAATTCAATATCTGCATATAAAGTGAAAAAAAGGTTATCAACATGCTAGCTCGTGGAACAAAATAGCTTATAATAAACAAAATAAACTGGTTCTGCTGACCTGTTGCTGTCTAGCAAGCTGAGTATCTTTGTCCGCTACTTCCTCATCTTTTTGAACAAGTAGCTCATCTTTTTGTACCAGAAGTCTGTCCTTTTGATCCAGTTGATCGTCTTTTTGCACTAGAAGCGCAGCATTCTGTTCCAACTGGTATCCTTGCTGTTCAAGTTGATTGTCTTTTTGCACTAGAAGTGCATCTTTCTCAGTAAGTTGCTCATCTTTCCTCTCCAGTATCCTGTCCTTCTGGACCACCTCTCTCTGAGAACAGAGTACAGCATGCAATCTCAGACCCTTGCACCAACTAGCTCACTGGACTGGACTCACCTGTAGAGCCTCTATCCTCTTCTCCTTTGCCCTGAGGGTCCTGGCAGTCTTCACTCGTCCAATGTCCAGCTGGAGCAGTCCTCCGTCCATCCCCCTCCCCACCTCCTCCAGAGACGAGAGGAGCTCAGCGGTGGTCGGTCTTCTCTCTGGGGTGTTGGCTAGACACTCCCTCACCAGACCAAACAGAGGGTGCTCACGTCCACCCGCCAGACTCCTCTCAAGGAGAGCCGTGTAGGGACCTCGACGCTCAAACTCTGAGCGAGCCAGGAGGTGGTCTGGGTTGTTGGGGTCACTGTACGTGGGGGCAAGGAGATCTCCTGGAAACACCTAGTCCAATGACACGAGTGGAAGAACATGTGAATACTGACTGTCATGATTGTTTTTATGTATGTCTGTATGTATGGAGAAAATGAGTGCACGTATATTCACAATCATACATACAAAATGCATTTGCTGAAGGTCAACAATATTAAAGGGGGATCTCCCCAACACATACAACCACAATACTTATAAGGTAATTCACTGCATGAAAGGTCACCAGGAATCTAACCTATGAATATCATTAACTACACACATACTTGTGTGAGTGCAAACAATTGCAACACTCCGAAAGAGAAAACGTCCAGACTGGGTCCGTACACATTGTGACCTCTGTCAGAGAGGGCCTCGGGCGGCATGTACACCAGTGTCCCAGGAAACCTCGTCAGAGTCCTGGCCAGTCGACCAGGCTCCAGATTCACGATACGAGAGTTACCAAAGTCGGTGATCTTGGCTCTCAGAGATGCCGTCAGCAGGACGTTCCTGGCAGTAAGGTCACGATGGACCACGGACTCACGATGCAGGTGGAGCAGCCCTCGAGCCACACAGACCAGAATGTACTGGGTGACAGAGAGGGGGATGTTGGGGGTGGACTCCAGGAGATCGTCCAGACTTGAGTCCAGCCTCTCCATGACCAGGAGAGGCAGTCGAGAGCCAGTCACGAAACACAGCCCAATGAACTGGGTGATGTTGGGGTGACGGATGCGAGCCATGAGTCGACACTCTCGGCGGTAGTTCCCAGCTAGGTTGGCCACTCCACCACGCTCATCCGTCTCCAGGAGAACCTCGTGGATCTTCTTGGCTGCATACACCTCACCATTGATCATCACCTGTGCATGGAGGCAGTCACTAGCAGATACACTAGAGACAGTGCACAGAAACAGAGCATGCAGTGACTGACCTCTTGAACAGAGCCATAGGAGCCAGTTCCTAGAACTCTCTCCTCTCCAAAGTGCTCCACATTCTCCAGCACAAACTCCCTCAAGTCAGCATCATCTCGCAAAGAAAACATTGCTTTTGCAGCTAGCTAGCTACAAGACATTCAGCAATGCAAACCACGTGGCCACGTGAGCAAGTGGCTAACTAGCCTAGAATCCACGCCCATATTTTAATCGGCGTGGATTCGAGGCTAGTGGCCAACTATTATTATGCATGAATATGTTATGATCAAGAAGAGACTTTGTACAGATTATGGGACAGTTTGCAGTCCTTGATCCTATCAAGAGTGGATCGTAGACCACAGACTATCAGTGACATAGCCAGGACCATGGAGAGAGACCATTGCTGAGGAGGTGGGGAGGGCAAGTTCCTGTCCAATCAGATGATCCTACATGACGAAGTTGCTCGTAAAGATGCAAGTCTGATGACAAACTCAGGATGATGAGTGAGTGATAGTGTTGTTATTTAATAGCCTGATAGGATATACCTACTGCCAACATTTTCATGTTCACTGTTCCTATAGGACGCATTTGATTTTGTTTGGATGGTCCAGAAGACTGTTTGAAACTTTTATATACGTGTAGTATGTTGAAGAGTGCACCAGTAGACTACCGTCATGTAGCAAGCTCTGACAAGGGCTCTAATGACACGAGTATTTGACCTTATAGCCAGGGGTCGTGTTATGGTGAAGTTGCTTGAGACTATTATAGCCATTACCTTGGTTACATGTGCAGTGTTTGAAGACGTGCTTGTGTGTGTACAGTTATTATTGTTTGGCCATAATTCGTAGTAAGTACTGTTCACGTGTTTTCTCCCTACTAGACCTGAGGATTTGTACCAACCAGGTGAGGTGGACTCCAACGAGGAGAGCTTATTTAGCGGAGCTCCACCTAGCAACCAGCGGTAGCAACGCACCCGGAGTGGATCTGATCATTATAGACAATGAGAAACTAATGCTGGAGAAGTGAGTGATAGCATGTCAGACAACTACACACATTGTAGGTCTCTTTCTGAGAGCTTTGTTGACTTGTGTAGTCATCTGGTGTTGCAAACCTCCGATTTATCGTATTTAATAGCATCTTTAATAGTGCTGCAATAATTATAGTGTGCTTAGATCAATAATAGTATTTATTTCAGGCCCAAATTGTACTTGAAAATAACCAGCTAAGCTATAACCTTCATAGTATGTGTTTGGACCTGTGGCACCACCTACTGTTTCATTATAATATTAGTGCAACAAAGTACGTGTCTATGATGTTATGCTAAAACTCCCTTCTCACCTCTAGTCTAGTTTTATTTTATTGCTCCCGTTACTTGCTGCTTAGCCAGATCATATATACTATTGTATAACACTCCTCTGGTTTCTATAGATCTTTATTATTTATGTCAACAGCCGAGGGTAGCACTTCAGTGCTCTAGTTCTAATTGTAGATTGACTGATCGATTTGTCTTCTGTACTATTGTTTGATTTTTCCACCCCTCATCTTTTCCGGCCTCCAGTTATGCGGACATTTTTCAGCCCGGCCAAGTGTTGAGGAGACAAGAAGAGGCACTGAGAATGGAGGTAGAGGTACAGAGTACATTAGCTGGAAAATGCATTTGTGTCATACTTTGTAGAGTCCCTTAAAGTCATTCAAGGTCAGCTATAGTGTGTCCTATTTGAAGGTGTGCAATGTACAATCATGTACGACCCCCCCCCACACACACACACCTTTAGGCCTACTATGCTGCTAAGAAAGAGAGGGGCCTCACGTAAACTGGCCACTCAGTATGACTATGATCATGTGACTCTTTAACCCCTCAGTTCCTGAGCCCCAGCCCTCACTGTCTGACTCGGAAGAGGAGATAGACTTTGGATTCTGGGAGAAGGCGTCCACCCTACCCTTGGACAAGACCCCAACCAAGGACCTGAACTGAGACTGTTATTTAATAAATATTATTTTGTCTGTTTTGTACTATTTTCTGGCAATGTAATTATGTATGTACCACTTCATGTCATCATAATAACTTTATATGCGATAAAATTCTGTTGCAACTTAATTTTCTCTTATATTATACCTGCTAACGTGCAAATATTTAAGGCGTGGCTTCCGGTAAGCAGTCATTCCGCGAACATTGTGCAACGAAAAGAGAGGCCTATCCACAAAATATAAATGCATCAAAAATTTCACGCTATACGGTAATTAGTACTTATAGAGAAGAAATCAACAGTTCGAATAAAAATAAACGAAATATGCGAACTTAATTAGAAAACTTTTTTCAAAAAGATTGTTAACAATGCACAACATATTACAATAACTAATTAATCGCTTATACAAAAGAAATCAACTGTTTGAACATAATTAAGAAATAGTTTTGTCTGTCCTCCGGCTACAATGGCCTCTCCGCTAGGAAGTACTGAGCACGTGCAGTGGTATCGTGCAGTAGGCAGGTCTCCCACTTTCACCCACCTCCTGGTGTCAGGCTGGTAGAGGTGGATCAATGAACTTGGGTTGTCTCTGTCGTCCCGTCCACCAACGGCTAGTGACCTCCCAATACTGAGAGGAGCTGACCCCACGAGTGGTACTTCCTGTAAGGTCTGCCAGAGAGTGGGTGTGTCCAGGTTGGAAAGGGCTTTTGAAATGAGTTCATTGAGGTCGACGTGGTGCACTGTCTTGGTTGGCCTCATAGTGAGATCCCACCCTCCCATTAGGTAGAGGGTGTTTCCTATGAGAGTCGATTTCAGTTCTGATCGTGGGTTAGGTAGTGACTGAGCATTGTACCATCTTCTTGATGCCACGTCCAACACCTCCACAGAGGAGATACGTACTTTATCATCCTCCCCACCAGCTACAATGATGTGGTTGTTGAAGGAGACAGCTGTTGAGGAATCACGAGCAATGTTCATTGGTGGGTACGGGTGAGTCCATTCCCCTGACTCGAACACTGCAAGCTGATTGGTGCGTTTGTAGTTTCTTGGATCACTTCCTCCCACCAGCACTAGTCGATTAGCGAGTGATGTCATAGCGAACCATTTGGCAGTGTACTCTGGTAGTTTGGTCCATTGATCTTGCTCGAGCTTCATCACTGTACACATGTCACGATCATTGACTGCTTCACCTCCACCAACATACACCGTGTCACCGATAACAACACTCTGTACCGAGTCCCTCATAATGATTGGCATGTCTTTTCCTCTTTTCCATTTCAGAGTGAGTGGAGGTCTCAACTCTCTGGGAGGGGGACCCTGAATAATGAATGAGTGTAATTAGGATAGTGTCTACTAACAAGCGAGTGTTACTTGTAGCAATAATTGCATGCACACTAAATCACTTTCTCTAATTAGCTTAAGAGGCCACGCCCACCAGTCTAATAGAATGTACAGTACGATTATAAGAGATCAAAGCTTCTACTATAGCTCTGCAATGATATAATGGTGCGTTTTGTCTCACCTTTCTCTGCTGTTGAATGATGGCGTCTCTCCTGACCAGCTCAGCATCTTTGTGCTTATTCTGTTCCCTGTGTGCCTGTACAGGGGAACGTTGGTGAAAAAATTCTACAACAGAAGGAGACATTCTTCACTAAAGGAAGTACATAATTATAGGCACACTCAAACGGATGTGTAGTTACGGCTTAACACATGAGACAGCATCCATGCATGTTAAGGTACAATACTATTGTTGCTGTGGGAATCTCATTATCACACTACATGTACGCACTTTCTTGACCGGTTGAGTGTCCTTTGACTCCTTCTTTGTTGCCTCCACTGGGTCCGAGCTTGTTGTTAGGTAAGTATCTAAAATCGATACCAACATTAATAGAAGGATATGATTTTTTCGTTAGGGTTACAGTTAGCTAAAACGTAAAACACATAATATACTTATCATTGACTCACAGATGTCCCTGGCAGATGGTCTCCTCCTCATGTCTTCTTGCAAACAACTGTCGATAAGCTTCCTCAACCTGTGTGTGTGAGGTATCTGGGCAACTCCACAGATTTGATCGTCTTCAGCTTGCAAACAATCTGCATCATAATCGCCCCAAGAGAGAACACATCCAAGCTATTATCGTAAATATCCTTGTCCAATCGAATAGCCTCGAGAGGTAGATACCCCATACGGTGACCAACGGCCGTGAGGGTGTGGCTAAGCTTGGAGGGATCGTATAGCCGTGACATGCCAAAGTCGGAATTCTTTGCAACAGGCACTGGTCGTGTAAGCTTCAGCAAAACGTTATCGCCACAGAGGTCACGGTGGATAATCTTCTTGCTGTGAATATAGGCCAGACCACAAGCCATGTCTTTGGACAGGCTAATTTCACATTCGCTACTGATAGACTCTTCACCAAGGCCGGAGAAATAGGATCTCAGATTGCAATCCATCAGCTCAACAACGAGGATTGTACCACCTGATTTGGGGTGCTTAGTAGTCGACAAATACAGAACAACGTTTGGGTGCTGGAGTGACTGGAGATACTCACACTCACGATCAAATGCTTTGCTAGCTTCTTCACTTTTACTGGCTGGGAAACCTGTCTGCATTTCTACAGCCTCGTAAATCAGAAGTTTGACCGCACAAATCTCGCCCCTGTAGCTGCCTTTGAAGACTGCTCCAAATGCACCTTTACCGAGAGGTTCGTCTAAGAAAACAGTCAAATCATCGTTGATCTTCTGGCGATTTTGGTCAACTGTAGAACATTGTGTGTGTGTGTGTGTGTGTGTGTGTGTGTGTGTGTGTGTGTGTGTGTGTGTGTGTGTGTGTGTGTGTGTGTGTGTGTGTGTGTGTGTGTGTGTGTGTGTGTGTGTGTTTATGAGAGGGACCTGGGTGAATATTATAGTAGCTAGCTAATAAACTAAGCATCATGTATGAGATATGCATTCCTGTGCTGAACTAGTGCTTACCCTCTGACTTCACATCAGTAGGATTGCTTGCATCAGTAGACTGTAGATGATCTTTCTCGATGGTCCTTGCTATGTCACTGTGGCCCACAATAGGACTTGACAAAGCTTTGACAACATCTTCCCAGCTTCTCTCACTACCTTTCAGCCATTCTTTCAAACCCTCACGATAGCAGTCATCAGGATCATCTCTCCATTTTGTACCAATGCTGTCGATGGTATTTTAAGAACTAGCAAGAAGTTTCGCCACTTGATTCGAGCATCAAACGTAGCTATGTATAGATCTCCTAGATCTGCTATTGTGAGATAGTCAGACATCTTCTCTGTAGAGTGTGGAATAAGATAAGCAATGATATACATGTAATTATGTATCAATATTTGGTGTGTGCAAATTATATCATCAAAACCATGTACCGTAGATCTATATGCAGAAAATAAAACAGTGCTGTCTGCACTTACTGATAATAATCCAGAGCTACAGTATCTTCACAGCTTGATACCAGGCACGATACAGAAGTACAGGACAACAGTTAGCTCAGCTACAACGAGACCCGCCCTCTTTCTCTGCAGAATAAATAATAGCTGTCACGTGCGATAACATTGCTAAACCACGTGGCTGGTCTTTCACTTCCATAGCTAGCTAGAGAGAAGAAGAAATTGTGCTGTCAATTTTGAAGTTCTGAGCAAGTGGTCGAACTATTTGTCTGTATTGGTGGAGGCTGAAGACATGAGTCCATGGACAGGGACTACTGAGGAACCTTCATCAAGAACATTAACAAGGTACAGTTATTCATAAATATTAAATTACAAAGCGAGAGGTCATTTCTTTTTGGAGGTTTAGAAAAATTCCTGGTGTCTCATATTTAGAGGGTCGCATCTAATTGGAGGTTACTCTACTATCCTCGATTATAGGATGCTTAAAATTATATTGTTTCTAGCGGCCTGGAATCGAGGGTGTGGTTTGACCTCTATTTAGGACGCGACATAAAAATATAATTGTCACACGCAGCAGTCGCTACTTTTAGAGGTCAGAATATTACCTAAGATCGAGAGTGTCGCATATTTGGAGGGTCGCCTTAAATTGAACAAGTACGGTACTTGTGTATAATGTGTAGTTGGTTATAATGTGGGCCCTAACTTTGGTCTTGTGCATGATACCCAGGTATGTACCCACACAGAGTTCACACCAAGTAACATAAAAGCAAACACTTAAAAACTGTTTTAATACAGAGATACTACACGTAGGGACAGAGCCGATCGACGTGGAGACGGTTACTATCGCTACTGAAGAGGTGGTACCCAGTTCACAGTTTGAGATAGAGATAAGTCAGAGTGATGATGGGGAGAGTGTGGAGCAGCTACAGGCCAGTGACTTGGGGCCTTAACTTTGGTCTTGTGCATGATACCCAGGTAACACACACACACACAGTTCACACCAAGTAACATATAAAACCTAGCGCTTAAAAACGCTTTTTTAAAGGTCTCCTATGACGTTTCGTTTTCGTATTATTTTCGCTTTCGTATTACATTGTTAGAATTTGCATGATGGTAACTACCTACCAAATAACGAACACACACACACACACACACACACTTGTTGTTCCCGCAATGCAATCAAAGGCTAACACTGTGTATCCAGAGGAGGTTTGACAGGTGCAGTGCAGCTCAAGCAATTAGTTTCGTAAATAAGTGATAGAGGCCATAAGGAGGACATACGTGTGTCGAGGCTGGAGGTGGCCCGTGTGCTGAGGGAGAGAAATGAGTACAAAGAGAAGTACCTCTCACTATTGGAGCAGATTAGGTAAAGGGTCATCGTGTAGTGTTTGTAAAGCGGTCATAATAATCCATAATAACTTCGTAATACATGCTAACAAGTGTGTATCTGTACAATAGTGTGTAGCCTGGCAACTCTTGCAAGGATTGCCACTGGCTTGAAGCTAATCATACAATGTGTAGTTTGGTCCTCAGGATGTGTAAAGTCATAATGCATAATAACTTTAATTTTGCGTAATACATGCTAATACTGTTTATCTGTACTATCATTTGTATTTCTCTGTTGCACAGGATGAGTGCTGACTCGGCTCTGTTTAGAAATCAAAGTGGCTCGACTAGTGAGTTGTGTCACGTCAGTTAGTGTGTAGAGTTGTAGTGAAGCTTTTCTTAGTCTAGTCACTCTATAGAGATTATTATAGAATACAGCCAGGTTAATTAATGGACTCCATAGCGGACCTATGCCACCTCTAGAGTACAGCTATACTGTTTCACTGTATATCTTGAAGTCAGATTATAATCTAGTGCAATAAGATACTATTAGTGTTATGATTCTACTAAAACTTGTTCTCAAAAGTTTCAGCCCTATAGTCTAGTTTTATTTTATTGCTCCCGTTATTTGCTACTTAGCCAGATCATATATACTATTGTATAACACTCCTCTGGTTTCTATAGATCTTTATTGTTTATGTCAACAGCCGAGGGTAGCACTTCAGTACTCTAGTTCTAATTGTAGATTGACTGATCGATTTGTCTTCTGTACTATTGCTCGATTTTTCCACCCCTCATCTTTTCCGGCCCCCAGTTATGCGGCCATTTTTCAGCCCGGCCAAGTGTTGTGGAGACAAGAAGAGGCACTGAGAATGGAGGTAGAGGTACAGAGTACATCAGCTGGAAAATGCATTTGTGTCATACTTTGTAGAGTCCCTTAAAGTCATTCAAGGTCAGTTATAGTGTGTCCTATTTGAAGGTGTGCAATGTACAATCATGTACGACCCCCCCCCCACACACACCTTTAGGCCTACTTATGCTGCTAAGAAAGAGAGGGGCCTCACGCAAACTGACCACTCAGTGTGACTATGACCATGTGACTCTTTAACCCCTCAGTTCCCGAGCCCCACCCCTCACTGTCTGACTCGGAAGAGGAGATAGACTTTGTATTCTGGGAGAAGGCGTCCACCCTACCCTCGGACAAGACCCCAACCAAGGACCTGAACTTGTTATGAGACTGTTAAATATTATTTTGTCTGTTTTTGTACTATTTTCTGGCAATGTAATTATGTATGTACCACTTCATGTCATCATAATAACTATAATTATGTGATAAAATTCTGTTGCAACTTAATTTTCTCAACATGATAAACAATATCGTTATAAACTCATCGCACAATTAAAGAGAAACAATTAACAAAATAACTAATTAGCACTTATAAAGAAGAAATCAACAGTTTGAATATAAACAAATGAATATGTCTGTCCTCCGGCTACAATGACCTCTCCACTAGGAAGTACTGAGCATGTGCAGTAGTATCGTCCAGTAGGCAGGTCTCCCACTTTCACCCACCTCCTGGTGTCAGGCTGGTAGAGGTGGATCGATGAACTTGGGTTGAATCTGTCGTCCGCTCCACCAACGGCTAATAGTGACCTCCCAATACTGAGAGGAGCTGACCACTCGAGTGGTACTTCCTGTAAGGTCTGCCAGAGAGTGGGTGTGTCCATGTTGGAAAGGGCATTTGCAATGAGTTCATCGAGGTCGGCGTGATGCACTGTCTTGGTTGAACTACTCACAGTGTGATCCCACCCTCCCATTAGGAAGAGGGTGTTTCCTATGAGAGTCGATTTCAGATCTGATCGTGGGTTAGGTAGTGACTGAGCAATGTACCATCTTCTTGATGCCACATCCAACACCTCCACAGAGGAGGTACGTCCTTTATCATCATACCCACCAGCTACAATGATGTGGTTGTTGAAGGAGACAGCTGCTGAGGAACAACGAGCAATGTTCATTGGTTGGTACGGGTGAGTCCATTCCCCTGCTTCAAAAACTGCAAGCTGATTGGTGCGTTTGTTGTTTCTTGGATCCTGTCCTCCCACCAGCACTAGTCGATTAGCGAGTGATGTCATAGCGAACCACTTGGCAGTGTACTCTGGTAGTTTGGTCCATTGATCTTGCTCGAGCTTCATCACTGTACACTTGTCACGATCATTGCCTGCACGCCCTCCACCAACATACACCGTGTCACCGATAACAACACTCTGTACCGTGGAACCCATCTTGATTGGCATGTCTTTTCCTCTTCTCCATTTCAGAGTGAGTGGAAGTCTCAACTCTCTGGGAGGGGGACCCTGAATAATGAATGAGTGTAATTAGGATAGTGTCTACTAACAAGTGAGTGTTACTTGTAGCAATAATTGCATGCACACTAAATCACTTTCTCTAATTAGCTTAAGAGGCCACGCCCACCAGTCTAATAGAATGTACAGTACGATTATAAGAGATCAAAGCTTCTACTATAGCTCTGCAATAATATAATGGTGCATTTTGTCTCACCTGTCTCTGCTGTTGAATGATGGCGTCTCTCCTGACCAGCTCAGCATCTTTGTGCTCAGTCTGTTCCTTGTGCGCCTGTACAGGGAAACGTTGGTGGAAATCTAAAACACAGGCGTGAATATCATTAGTGGAAATTCTACAACAGAACGAGATAATCTTCACTAAATGAAGTACATAATTATAGGCACAGTCAAACGGATGTGTATAGTTACGGCTTAACACATGAGACAGCATCCATGCATGTTAAGGTACAATACTATTGTTGCTGTGGGAATCTCATTATCACACTACATGTATGCACCTTCTTGACTTGTTCAGTGTCCTTTGACTCCTTCTTTGTTGCCTCCACTGGGTCCGAGCTTGTTGTCAGGTAAGTATCTAAAATCGATACCAACATTAATAGACGGATATGATTTTTTCGTTAGGGTTACAGTTAGCTGAATAAAACACATAATATACTTATCATTGACTCACAGATGTCCCTGGCAGATGGTCTCCTCCTCATGTCTTCTTGCAAACAACTGTCGATAAGCTTCCTCAACCTGTGTGTGTGAGGTATCTGGGCAACATGGAATGATCGATCTTCCACAGATTTGATCGTCTTCAGCTTGCAAACAATCTGCATCATAATTGCCCCAAGAGAGAACACATCCAAGCTATTATCGTAATTATCCTTGTCCAATCGAATAGCCTCGAGAGGTAGATACCCCATACGGTTACCAATGGCTGTGAGGGTGTGGCTAAGCTTGGAGGGATCGTATAGCCGTGACATGCCAAAGTCGGATATCTTTGCAACAGGCACTGGTCGTGTAAGCTTCAGCAAGACGTTATCACCACAGAGGTCACGGTGGATAATCTGCTTGCTGTGAATGTAGGCCAGACCACAAGCCATGTCATTGGAGAGGCTAATTTCACATTCGCTAGTGAGGGACTCTTCATCAAGGCTGGAGAAATAGGATCTCAAATTGCAATCCATCAGCTCAACAACAAGGATTGTACTCCCTGATTTGGGGTGCTTGGCTGTCGACAAAAACTGAACAACGTTTGGGTGCTGGAACGACTTGAGAAAATCACTTTCACGATCAATTGCATCGCTAGCTTCTTCGTTTTTGCCGATTGAAATACTTGCCTGCATCTCCATAGCGTCGTGAAGCAGCACTTTGACTGCACAAATCTCGCCCTTGTAGCTGCCTTTGAAGACTGCTCCAAATGCACCTTTACCAAGTCGTTGGTCTAGGAAAACAGTCAAATCGTCATTGATATCCTGGTGATTTTGGTCAACTGTAGAACATTGTGTGTGTGTGTGTGTGTGTGTGTGTGTGTGTGTGTGTGTGTGTGTGGGTGGGTGTGTGTGTGGTGTGTGTGTATATGTGTGTGTGTGTGTGGGGGGGGGGTGAATATTATAGCAGCTAACGAACTAAGCATTATGACTGTATGATTCCTGTGCTGAACTAGTGCTTACCCTCTGACTTCACATCAGTAGGATTGCTTGCATCAGTAGACTGTAGATGATCTTTCTCGATGGTCCTGGCTATGTGAACGTGGCCCACAATAGGACTTGACAAAGCTTTGACAACATCTTCCCAGCTTCTCTCACCACCTTTCAGCCATTCTTTCAAACCCTCACGATAGCAGTCATCAGGATTGTTTTGCCATTTTGTACCAATGCTGTCGATGGTATCAGAGGATACCTCAAGAACCAGCAAGAAGTTTCTCCACTTGATTCGAGCATCAAACGTAGCTATGTATAGTTTTCCTAGATCTGCTATTGTGAGATAGTCAGACATCTTCTCTGTAGAGAGTGGAATAAGATGAATGTATAATAATTATATATTATGTCAGAATTAGTGTGTGCAAATTATATCATGCCATCTAAATCATGTACATGCAGTAAACAGTGCTGTCTGCACTCACTGATAATAATCCAGAGGCTCTGTACAGTACAGTATCTTCACAGCATGATACAGAAAACTAGAAAAACAGCAGCTAACAAGATACGCCCTCTTCCTCTACTATCTATGGCTAAACCACGTGGTGCTTCCAGAGAGAAGAACTTGTGCAGTCAGTTTTGAAGCTCTGAGCAAGTGGTCAAACTATTTGTCTGTATTGGTGGAGGCTGAAGACATGAGTCCATGGACAGGGACTACTGAGGAACCTTCATCAAGAACAAGGTAATGTACTTATTCGTAAATAATTACAAAACGAGAGGTCATTTCTTTTGGAGGTTGAGAAACATTCCTGGTGTTGCATATTTAGAGGGTCGCATCTAATTGGAGGTTACTCTACTATCCTCGATTACAGGCTGCTTAAAATTACTTCTAGCGGCCTGGAATCGAGGCCGTGGTTTGACCTCTATTTAGGACGCAACATAAAAAAATAATTGTCTACTTTTAGAGGTCAGAATATTACCTAAGATTGAGGGTGTCGCATATTTGAAGGGTCGCCTTAAATTGAACAAGTACGGTACTTGTGTATAATGTGTAGTTGGTTTTAATGTGGACCCTAACTTTGGACGTTTCGTTTTCGTATTATTTTCGCTTTCGAATTACATGGTTAGAATTTGCATGATGGTAACTACCTCCCAAATAACGAACACACACACACACACACACACACTTGTTGTTCCCGCCCACTCACACAGGAGGTCCACACGCTCACTAGCGATGATGGTTTGCCCTCTAACATGACCTCTGAGGATGGCTCCACCCTCAACGCTATAGGCCACGCCCTCATCCAGATGCAGCAAGGTGGACAGACCACCCCCTCATCTCAGTTCCTCATCACTAGGAGCACCTCATCTGGTTCAGAGTCTGGCCAAAATGGTGAGTAATGGAGGCCAAATTTATTTATCAGTGTGCTTTTTGGCCAAATCCAAAAGTTATAGGCCTCGATAAGTTATCCAAGTGCTTGTACATACTAATTACATGTATAACCATGAGTATTATTGCTAATGTTTGATATAAAATAATTATAAAATGAGGTTTCTTGGAAGTGGTGTTGAAAAATACCGTATAGCGCGAAATTTTCGAGGCACTTATATTTCGTGGATTGGCCTCTAAAAGCCATTTCGTTGCACAATGTTCGCGGAATGACTGCTTACCGGAAGCCACGCCTTTAGATCTTGCACGTTATAGCAGGTAAAGAACGATTTTCGTGGACTTAATTTTCGTGTAGGATTGCTAACCCACGAAATCCACGAAAATTAAGCCCCTCGAAAATTTCGCGCTATACGGTAGTCAGTTTTTACTATGTTGTTGTGTGTGTTGAGGTCCTCTGTATGTGATGATCCCACCATCCAGTAGTTCTGAGATACTGCATGCAATGGGTCGACCTATAGCACCCAAGATGAGCGGGATATCAACTATGGATTATCACACGGCCGACCCCATCGTTCAAATGCAGTTGTGAGTACACAGTTCATGTGATTGCCTACCTCTGCATAACATGTATGACAGTATGTGTTAGGGAAAGCATCATTCTTGCTACATACAGTATTACTAGAATATTTTGCTGTTGGTGAAAAACCTTTGCGAATCAGCCAAATCGGCAACCCTTTGCGATCTAACTATTGCGTTCTGGCAAGGATCGTGTGTATTTACCCAAAATTAGGTTTTGCAATTTTATTGTTTAAAAATTCGCATACTTATGCTCGTAAACATTCTAGTAATACGGTAACTGTGAGGAGTGTTGTTATTATGGTGGTTGGTTTGCAGGTCTGGGGATATGGCGGCCAACAGGGAAGCTCAGAGGAAGGCTACACACAACGAAGGTGCTGCAAATTCAATACTGAAAGTTAGAGTGTACAACAGATGTACATGTACATACGTGGTCATAATTAAATAGAAGCATTTCCCACAAAGTACAGTTACGAAGCTTTAACATCAAATCTGCCACTTCTAAAACTAGTGTTCAAGCTGGCGCTGTGCTAATGCCTCTTGCCATGTTTTTGCTTTCGCTCAAAAGTATTAGAGTGTTATCTATAATGAATTTTATGTTAAAGTTAGCTTATCTATATAAAGTCACTGAGAAAAAAATACTTATTTACATGCATCTATTGTTGTTATTTATTGTATTATGTGGCTTACCAACCTCAAGAAAGAAGAAAATTGATTCTTCCAGGATCTGTAGTTCAGTGTATATAATATCTAAGAAGAAAAGACCTGTGTACATGCATATTGTTATCTATATTGTTATATATATGGTAGTGTTTTGTGGCTTACCAGGCCCTCAAGACAAACATGATTCTGCCAGGAGGATCTGGATCTTGGATATCACACATGGGGAATGAGTGCGCATGCGCATTACATCCACAGGAATAATTAAAGGGTGTGTCCAAAGAGATAAATGGCTACTGCTAGCTAGCTGTTTTAACAGATATTTTCTGAGTATTGTAGCTAACAAAAAGCTAGCGCTTTAGTGCAAGGCTAACTCATATGTTGAATAGAAAATTTGTGAGGACAGATGATGCTATGAAAGATTCTGAAGAGACTGCAACAGCCTTCAATGTGAGTCAAACTAGCCATAACTAGAGAAAGAAGCTTTAGTTTGCTAATCCAAGAATCAAAATCCAAGAGAACGTGGCTCGAAGCCTATAGAAGCTGTTAGTTTTCGTCGCATTGCAACCGTTGAGCAGTTATAGCTGGAATACACACACAGACAGACAGACACACACACAGTCAGCTTTACCGTATCTCTCGTGCGGCTACGCCTCGAGGCATAACTAATAACTTGTTTTGTAGAGGCTATCTAATGCTGTAAACGCATTCTTAATTATTAATTATGCCTTGGTTTTTATACTGTATACAGTGGTGTACGTGTGTGTGTGTGTGAGGTCAAGGTTCATTCATTTTGCCAATTGGCTCAGCTTCATTGTACATGCCCTAAACACGATAATTACCAGTTGTTGTTGTTCTTCCCACGCCCAGTTGACCGTTGTTGGCGTCGGGACAGGATCAACGAGCTCATCAAGATACTGGCTCAGATAGTGCCTGCTTGTCAGAAGAAAGACGCAACTATACTGGTTCCATTGTCGGGGTGAGTGTGTGTGTCTGTTCATGTGTATACTAAAGTACTATTGAAAGCCATTGAAATAACTACTAACTTGGTTTTTTTTAAGCCTAAATTTCTTAATATTATTGCTAAGCTTTTTTAAGCATGCATTAGTGTAGAGCCCAGTGTTATGTTAGTAGTAGCATAGAATCCAGCAGAGGCCATCGTATATAACACATGTAGTTAGTTACACATAAAGTAAAATTGCTATTTTTTAACAGCAACTAAGTATGTTTTTTTGTTATCTCCACGTACATGTCTCACCCTCACGTCATGTTTCCCTGACTGCAGTATGTGTACAGCAAGGGAACAGTACTGGACAAGACAGTGGACTACTTGAAAAAGCTCGTATTTCAATCCTCTCAACAATAGTGTATAGTATATATTATAATATAATAATAATAGTATATCCTCCATTGCGAGCACGACCACTTCTCCGTCAACTCCTGTACCGAAATCCTCCATGCTGTCACAAGCCAACAACAATGGCGGGGGTGGTGGTGGTGGTGGTGGTGGTCTCTCTGCCGCGGCTGCTGCTAGTCTGCTCAACACTCTGATTCTGGCTCAGAATGTGCTCACAAGCAACTCAAGTGCTGGTAGCCCCGGGCAAGATTCAATGTCTATGGAAACGGTGGACCAATCCTCTCAACAGTAGTGTACAGTATATTATAATTGTGGACTGTTTATACTGTTCTAGTTTTAACGTGTGTTTTTTAGTAATATCTCCTTCACTTACTATAGCTACATTGTCAGTATTATTATTATTATGTATACATAGTTTTTATACATGATATTTGTGTGGAGCTCTTTGAGAAAAATATTGTAGCAAAGCCCATTTATATGTAACCACGCCCATTATAATTATGTGCAGCCTAGCCTCCATCTCAAGCGGCACTTCCTCCAAAGTTGGCCTGGTAATCGACTGCTTGTTCATGAGCTAACCATTAGCTGGCATTGAGAAGAACCTTCATCAAGAACAATTAAGGTACGTGTGTATAATGTGTAGTTATGCAGTGCAATGAGTTGACTGTGTACTATTGAATGTACATGCTTACTAGTCTGTATGTACATGCACTTGTATACAAGGTATGCTTCAATGTATGCAGTTTAGGTGTGTACAGGGAAACGTGTGTCAATTGAGAACACTAGCTCACAATATTTGTACATGACATTGTACAGTACGTGTACCAGACCCTTCATCACACTACCAGTTTGAATGTGTCCATGTGTTGTTTATCCTGGCTACAGAACACTGACTCAGGACGAGGAGGACTTTGACAAGTTCCTGGAGAGTGTCAAAGCTCAGCAGCTCTCACTCTCCACAAAAGGTATCACTTTAACTGACTCTTACGATTATTCTAGTATTCATAATGTAAGTACGTACATATTGTATACCAGTACATGTGTTGTGTGTGGTGTCCCTTTTATCATAGTTGAGCCATTTTGCATTTAGCCAGTATAAATTATAGCTACTATTATCATGTGATTTTCTCACCCCTTACTATCAAACTTCCACTCAGTATGACTCTGACCATGTGACTCTTTAACCCCTCAGTTCCCGAGCCCCACCCCTCACTGTCTGACTCGGAAGAGGAGATAGACTTTGGATTTTGGGAGAAGGCGTCCACCCTACCCTCGGACAAGACCCCAACCAAGGACCTGAACTTGTTATGAGACTGTTAAATATTATTTTGTCTGTTTTTGTACTATTTTCTGGCAATGTAATTATGTATGTACCACTTCATGTCATCATAATAACTTTATATGCGATAAAATTCTGTTGCAACTTAATTTTCTCTTACCTGCTTATAACATGCAAATATTTAAGGCGTGGCTTCCGTTAAGCAGTCATTCCGCAAACATTGTGCAACGAAAAGAGGCCTATCCACAAAATATAAATGCCTCAAAAATTTCGTGCTATACGGTATTTAGCACTTATAGATCAACAGTTCGAATAAAAATAAACGAAATATGCGAACTTAATTAGAAAACTTTTTTCAAAAAGATTGTTAACAATGCACAACATATTACAATAACTAATTAATCGCTTATACAAAAGAAATCAACTGTTTGAACATAATTACCATACAATGGTTTTGTCTGTCCTCCGGCTACAATGACCTCTCCACTAGGAAGTACTGAGCATGTGCAGAAGAATCGTGCAGTAGGCAGGTCTCCTACTTTCACCCACCTCCTGGTGTCAGGCTGGTAGAGGTGGATCGATGAACTTGGGTTGCGTCTGTTGTCCGCTCCACCAACGGCTAATAGTGACCTCCCAATACTGAGAGTAGCTGAATGCACAAATGGTACTTCCTGTAAGGTCTGCCAGAGAGTGGGTGTGTCCAGGTTGGAAAGGGCCTTTGCAACGAGTTCAGTGAGGTCGACGTGGTACACTGTCTTGGTTGCACTCCGAGTGTGATCGAACCCTCCCATTAGGTAGAGGGTGTTTCCTATGAGAGTCCATTTCAGATCTGATTGTGGGTTAGGTAGTGACTGAGCAATGTACCATCTTCTTGATGCCACGTCCAACACCTCCACAGAGGAGGTATGTCCTTTATCATCACGCCCACCAGCTACAATGATGTAGTTGTTGAAGGAGACAGCTGTTGAGGAATAGCGAGCAATATTCATTGGTGGGTACGGGTGAGTCCATTCCCCTGATTCAAACGCTGCAAGCTGATTGGTGCGTTTTTTGTTTCTTGGATCATATCCTCCCACCAGCACTAGTCGATTAGCGAGTGATGTCATAGCGAAGTACCTGGCAGTGTACTCTGGTAGTTTGGTCCATTGATCTTGCTCGAGCTTCATCACTGTACACATGTCACGATCATTGAGTGCACCACCACCTCCACTAACATACACCGTGTCACCGATAACAACACTCTGTACCAAGGTACCCATCTTGATTGGCATATCTTTTCCTCTTCTCCATTTCAGAGTGAGTGGAGGTCTCAACTCTCTGGGAGGGGGACCCTGAATAATGAATGAGTGTAATTAGGATAGTGTCTACTAACAAGCGAGTGTTACTTGTAGCAATAATTGCATGCACACTAAATCACTTTCTCTAATTAGCTTAAGAGGCCACGCCCACCAGTCAAATAGAATGTACAGTACGATTATAAGAGATCAAAGCTTCTACTATAGCTCTGCAATAATATAATGGTGCATTTTGTCTCACCTGTCTCTGCTGTTGAATGATGGCGTCTCTCCTGACCAGCTCAGCATCTTTGTGCCCAATTTGTTCCCTGTGTGCCTGTACAGGGGAACGTTGGTGGAAATCAAACACAGACATGAATAACATTAGAGAAAATTCTACAACAGAACGAGAACAAACAACAATTTCTGCTAAAGGAAGTACATAATTATAGGCACACTCAAACGGATGTGTATTTAGCAGCTTAACATGATTTATACAATAGCATCAATTGTTGAGGTATACTACTATTGTTGGAATCTCATCGACACACTTAGCTACATGTACGCAAACAAATATCATTATTGTAGTATAATACTAGCGTATAAGAGTGTGTGCATTTGGTGACTACTATAATACCTGTAAGAGAGCGGCCCTCTCAACTAGAGCAGCCTCTCTCTGGGAAATGAGATCAGTGATCCTTGACTCTTGTTCACTGAGTTGTCTGTCCTTGTCAGCAATCACACCATCTTTGGTGGCAGCATTAGTACGGACACTATTCAATATCTGTATAAAAAAAGGTTATCAACATGCTAGCTTGTTGAACAAAATAGCTTATAATAAACGAAATAAACTGGTTCTGCTGACCTGTTGCAGTCTAGCCAGCTGAGTATCTTTGTCTGCTACTTCCTCATCTTTTTGAACAAGTAGCTCATCTTTTTGTGCCAGAAGTCCGTCTTTTTGATCTAGTTGATCGTCTTTTTGCACAAGAAGTACATCTTTCTCAGTAAGTTGCTCATCTTTCTCAGTAAGTTGTTCATCTTTCTGTACTATTTGCTCATCTTTCCTCTCCAGTATCCTGTCCTTCTGGACCACCTCTCTCTGAGAACAGAGTACAGCATGCAGTGTCAGACCCTTTCACCCACTAGCTCACTAGACTGGACTCACCTGTAGAGCCTCTATCCTCTTCTCCTTTGCCCTGAGGGTCCTGGCAGTCTTCACTCGTGCAATGTCCAGCTGGAGCAGTCCTCCGTCCATCTCCCTCCCCACCTCCTCCAGAGACGAGAGGAGCTCAGCGGTGGTCGGTCTTCTCTCTGGGGTGTTGGCCAGACACTCCCTCACCAGACCAAACAGAAGGTGCTCACGTCCATCCGCCAGACTCCTCTCAAGGAGAGCCGTGTAGGGACCTCGACGCTCAAACTCTGAGCGAGCCAGGAGGTGGTCTGGGTTGTTGGGGTCACTGTACGTGGGGGCAAGGAGATCTCCAGGAAACACCTAGTCCAATGACACGAGTGGAAGAACATGTGAATACTGACTGTCATGATTGTTTTTATGTATGTCTATATGTATGGAGAAAACGAGTGCACGTATATTCACAATCATACATACAAAATGCAATTGCTGAAGGTCAACAATATTAAAGGGGGATCTCCCCAACACATACAACCACAATACTTATAAGGTAATTCACTGCATGAATGGTCACCAGGAATCTAACCTATGAATATCATTAACTACACACATACTTGTGTCAGTGAAAACAATTGTAGCACTCCGAAAGAGAAGACGTCCAGACTGGGTCCGTACACACTGTGACCTCTGTCAGAGAGGGCCTCGGGCGGCATGTACACCAGTGTCCCAGGAAACCTCGTCAGAGTCCTGGCCAGTCGACCAGGCTCCAGATTCACGATACGAGAGTTACCAAAGTCTGTGATCTTGGCTCTCAGAGATGCCGTCAGCAGGACGTTCCTGGCAGTGAGGTCACGATGGACCACGGACTCACGATGCAGGTGGAGCAGCCCTCGAGCCACACAGACCAGAATGTACTGGCAGACAGAGAGGGGGATGTTGGGGGTGGACTCCAGGAGATCGTCCAGACTTGAGTCCAGCCTCTCCATGACCAGGAGGGGAAGTCGAGAGCCAGTCACGAAACACAGCCCAATGAACTGGGTGATGTTGGGGTGACGGATGCGAGCCATGAGTCGACACTCTCGGCGGTAGTTCCCAACTAGGTTGGCCACTCCACCACGCTCGTCCGTCTCCAGGAGAACCTCGTGAATCTTCTTGGCTGCATACACCTCACCATTGATCATCACCTGTGCATGGAGGCAGTCACACTTGAATAGCTAGCAGATACACTAGAGACAGTGCACAGAAACAGAGCATGCAGTGACTGACCTCTTGAACAGAGCCATAGGAGCCAGTTCCTAGAACTCTCTCCTCTCCAAAGTGCTCCACATTCTCCAGCACAAACTCCCTCAAGTCAGCATCATCTCGCAAAGAAAACATTGGTAGTTAAGTACGTTGACTCAGCTAGCTAGCGCTACAAGATGTACAAGATACGCCCTTTTTCCTATTCCAATGTCCAATCACATGCAATAACAGCTGAATCAGCAAACCACGTGGTCACCCAGCACCCATGGAACATGGAGCAAGTGGCTAACTATTGTCTCAGTGTTAGGTGGAGGCTTTGTCCAGTCCTATAATTTGTAGACCACAGTGACATAACCAGGACCATGGAGAGAGACCATTGCTGAGGAGGTGGGAATGGCAAGTTCCTGGCCAATCAGATGATCCTACATGACGAAGCTGCTCGTAAAGATGCAAGTCTGATGACAAACTCAGGATGATGAGTGAGTGATAGTGTTGTTATTTAATAGCCTGATAGGATATACCTACTGCCAACATTGTCATGTTCACTGTACCCAAGTATTGTATTTGGATGGTCCGGAAAAACTGTTGTAAACTAGTAAATAGTATATGTATGTTGAGGAGCCTACGCATGCGAGGGACTGGCAAACTGCCTATCAGTCACTCGTCTCAGCTGCAACGAGCATTGCAGCCTATCAGATTGCTCAACGTCATATTAGCCCTGTAATTGTAACCGCACTTACACTTCAGGGGATTCAATACATTCCATAGTAGCTAAATCTCATAGCAAAATATAACCACATTATCTATAATGATATTCATGTTTGCTAGTGTCATAATTATGATCCATATATTCCGCTGAGACGAGTGACTGATAAGCAGTTTGCCATTCGCTCACGCTACGCGCCAGTCTACCTTTTTAATATCCTCGAAATATACCTGCTATATACGGTTTCTTCTTTATAGTGCATAGTGTGCTTAAATCAATATGAAATTCATGCCCAAATTGTTGAAAATGAGCGTGGACAATATTTAAATAACACGCATAGTTTAGTACATGTATGTGTATTTGTATGTGTACATGTACTGAGTTTGCAATTCCTCAGGGCCATGTTCAAGCTGAACCCCAATGCAAAGACGTCAAGTTCAACCTGAATGCCCAAAAGTTCAAACCTCCGAGAGCAAGCTTCTCTCCAGTGGTCACTGCCTCCTCCACACCTCTCCGGTAAATGCAATCATATTATAATTGTGAAATAGCTTTTCCCGAATTTCAAATGTCAAAATGTGCATACCCCCAGGCCATAATAATCTGTCTTTGAGCTCGTGCATGCATGAACAATCTGCCATGATGATCTTAGTATTAGCATTGTACATGTACGGGATTGATCCCCATCCAGAACTACGAAACTAGCTGGCAAAAAGGACATCTAATTATTATTGCATATTGAGAATGCATTTTCAGTTGGTTGTATAATTGTTGCTTAGCAGTGGACTTTATAAATGCTCTGTAGTACCCAAAAGGACAACTCCCCTAGAAGTGTCCTACTGGAATCAACATTAGGAGTTTTCACACTTTTTGTGTTTGGCCAGAGCCATTTGTTTATGCACAAGTCATGTTTCTGCCTGACAGGGCCTTTGGGCCGTAGCCTTGGGCCTTATCTGAGACCATGTTGGAGTCAAAGCTCCGTTCTGCAAATTGTGATTATGCTTATTTATATGCGTTTGTTAATTGTTAGTTCTAATTTGTGGTTCACGTGCCTGTGTCCATTCTATTTGAATACGTCAATTCATAGGACAGGAATGTTGCCACCAACTAGTGTGGGGCTCTGTTTTAGTAATCCTATAAAGGCTAGAGTATTGGTTATTGTACCTGTAGAAACTGGATTATTAGCGCTTACTCGATTATAAGCCCATGCTTAACTGCAAGTTTTGATTAAGGTCATCTGTATTCTCTCATATCATAATTGAATTAATGATTTTACTAGTTACCCTCGTTTCTCTGCACACACGCAAACACACGCCCCCTCACTCACCCCTGCCACAGAGACAAGGTGACTGTCGAGTCCTCAGCCTCTACCCTACAAGAGCAAAATAATTCCGTTTCTGCGTGTGTCACCAAACTGGAGGTAAAAGTTTACGTAAGGACTTTGAGAAGGAGCGGAAAAATGGGTACAAAGAGAAGTACCTCTCGCTATTAGGTAAAGGTCATGTAATTTACTTACTGTTATTATAACGTGTTATGTCAGGTAAGATCTTAGTATTATATTGGAGCATATTAGGTAAAGGTCATCGTGTAGTGTTTTGTAAAACAGTCATCATAATCCTTAGTTTTACCGTATAGCGGCTCTTGGGCTATCAGAAATGCTCATGGGTTCTAATATTCACGTTTCAATGTTAGGAAACCACACCCATCAATAGCTTTATCCCAGTTTTAATGTTCACGTTAGCTGCTCTGCCCCGAAAAACGTGAAATGTTGCACCTCACGGCTACGGTACATGCTAACACTTTATATCACTATACAACCACTTGAATGCAGATAAAGCACCATCACTCTCTTTATTGCCTCCCAAGAAGTTAAGTAGCTAACTGTTCTCTGTGGATGAGTGCTGACTCGGCTTTGTTTAAGTCCAAGAGCAAGAAATCAAAGTGGCTCGACTAGTGAGTTGTGTCATGTCAGTTAGTGTGTAGAGTTGTAGTGAAGCTTTTCTTATTCTAGTCACTCTATAGAGATTATTATAGAATACAGTCAGGTTAATTAATGGACTCCATAGCGGACCTATGCCACCTCTAGAGTACAGCTATACTGTTTCACTGTATATCTTGAAGTAACATTATAATCTAGTGCAATAAGATACTATTAGTGTTATGATTCTACTAAAACTCGTTCTCAAAAGTTTCAGCCCTATCTAAGTCTAGTTTTATTTTTTTGCTCCCGTTACTTGCTGCTTAGCCAGATCATACTATTGTACCGTATAGCATGTAATTTTCGTGGGGCAAAATATTCGTGGTTTTCGTTTTCGTGGTTGGAGGTCTGACCATGAATATTACCCACGAATGAAGCGACCATGCCTACCTTTACCTGCAGTGCAAGCAGCAACCACGAAAATATTACCCACGAAATGTCTCAATATTGCTGAACCACGAATATTTTGTCCCCTGAAAATTACCCGCTATACAGTATAACACTCCTCTGGTTTCTATAGATCTTTATTATTTATGTCAACAGCCGAGGGTAGCACTTCAGTGCTCTAGTTCTAATTGTAGATTGACTGATTGATTTGTCTTCTGTACTATTGTTTGATTTTTCCACCCCTCATCTTTTCCGGCCCCTAGTTATGCGGCCATTTTTCAGCCCGGCCAAGTGTTGAGGAGACAAGAAGAGGCACTGACAATGGAGGTAGAGGTACAGAGTACGTTAGCTGGAAAATGCATTTGTGTCATACTTTGTGGAGTTCCTTAAATTCATTCAAGGTCAGCTATAGTGTGTCCTACTTGAAGGTGTGCAATGTACAATCATGTACGACCCCCCCCCACACACACACACCGTTAGGCCTACTATGCTGCTAAGAAAGAGAGGGGCCTCACGTAAACTGGCCACTCAGTGTGACTATGACCATGTGACTCTTTAACCCCTCAGTTCCCGAGCCCCACCCCTCACTGTCTGACTCGGAAGAGGAGATAGACTTTGTATTCTGGGAGAAGGTGTCCACCCTACCCTCGGACAAGACCCCCAACCAAGGACCTGAACTTGTTATGAGACTGTTAAATATTATTTTGTAGTATTATTATGTACTTCGTGTCATAATAATATTATTATTAACTTATTATTAATTCTGTTGCAACTTCTTAATTAGAACATAATAAAAAATTTCATATCGTTAACGCACAATATATATTAAAGAGAAACAATTAACAAAATAACTAATTAGCACTTATAGAGAAGAAATCAACAGTTGGAGTATATGCAGTAAACAGTTTTGTCTGTCCTCCGGCTACAATGACCTCTCCACTAGGAAGTACTGAGCATGTGCAGCAGTATCGTGCAGTAGGCAGGTCTCCCACTTTCACCCACCTCCTGGTGTCAGGCTGGTAGAGGTGGATCGTTGAACTTGGGTTGCGTCTGTCGTCTCGTCCACCAACGGCTAATAGTGACCTCCCAATACTGAGAGGAGCTAACCACACGAGTGGTACTTCCTGTAAGGTCTGCCAGAGAGTGGGTGTGTCCAGGTTCGAATGGGCCTTTGCAATCAGTTCATTGAGGTCGACGTGGTGCACTGTCTTGGTTGGCCTCCCAGTGTGATCCCACCCTCCCATTAGGTAGAGGGTGTTTCCTATGAGAGTTGATTTCAGTATTGATCGTGGGTTAGGTAGTGACTGAGCAATGTACCATCTTCTTGATGCCACGTCCAACACCTCCACAGAGGAGGAGGTACGTTCTTCATCATCACGCCCACCAGCTACAATGATGTGGTTGTTGAAGGAGACAGCTGTTGAGGAATCACGAGCAATGTTCATTGGTGGGTACGGGCGAGTCCATTCCCCTGATTCAAACACTGCAAGCTGATTGGTGGGTTTGTTGTTTCTTAGATCACGTCCTCCCACCAGCACTAGTCGATTAGCGAGTGATGTCATAGCGAAGTACTTGACAGTGTACTCTGGTAGATTGGTCCATTGATCTTGCTCGAGCTTCATCACTGTACACACGTCACGATCATTGCCTGCACGCCCTCCACCAACATACACCGTGTCACCGATAACAACACTCTGTACCGTGGTACCCATCTTGATTGGTATGTCTTTTCCTCTTCTCCATTTCAGAGTGAGTGGAGGTCTCAACTCTCTGGGAGGGGGACCCTGAATAATGAATGAGTGTAATTAGGATAGTGTCTACTAACAAGCGAGTGTTACTTGTAGCAATAATTGCATGCACACTAAATCACTTTCTCTAATTAGCTTAAGAGGCCACGCCACGCCCACCAGTCTAATAGAATGTACAGTACGATTATAAGAGATCAAAGCTTCTACTATAGCTCTGCAATAATATAATGGTGCATTTTGTCTCACCTGTCTCTGCTGTTGAATGATGGCGTCTCTCCTGACCAGCTCAGCATCTTTGTGCTTAATCTGTTCCCCGTGTGTCTGTACAGGGGAACGTTGGTGGAAATCAAACACAGACGTGAATAACATTACAGAAAAATCTACAACAGAACGAGACAATCTTCACTAAAGGAAGTACATAATTATAGGCACACTCAAACGGATGTGTAGTTACGGCTTAACACATGAGATAGCATCCATGCATGTTAAGGTACAATACTATTGTTGCTGTGGGAATCTCATTATCACAGTACATGTACGAACCTTTTTGACTGGTTGAGGGTCCTTTGACTCCCTCTTTGTTGCCTCCACTGTGTCCGAGCTTGTTGTCAGGTCAGCATCTAAAGTAAAAGAAAATCGATACCAACATAAAATGATTTTTCTGTTAGAGCTAGGAGTTAGTGGAAACGTAAAACACATAATTATAATTGACTCACAGATGTCCCTGGCAGATGGTCTCCTCGTCATGTCTTCTTGCAAGCAACTGTCGATAAGCTTCCTTAACCTGTGTGTGTGAGGGATCTGGGCAACATGGAATAATCGATCCTTGACTGATTTGATCGTCTCCAGCTTGCAAACAATTTGCGTCACAATCACCCCATAGGAAAACACATCCAGGCTGTTATCGTATTTCTTCTCTTCCAATCGTATAGCCTCGAGAGGTAGATACCCCATACGGTGACCAATGGCTGTGAGAGTGTGGCTAAGCTTGGAGGGATCGTATAGCCGTGACATGCCAAAGTCGGATATCTTTGCAACAGGCATTGGTCGTGAAAGATTCAGCAAAACGTTATCACCACAGAGGTCACGGTGGATAATCTGCTTGCTATGAATGTAGGCCAGACCACAAGCTATGTCTTTGGAGAGGCTAATTTCACATTCGCTAGTGAGGGACTCTTCATCAAGGCCAGAAAAATAGGATCTCAGATTGCAATCCATCAGCTCAACAACGAGGATTGTACTCCCTGATTTGGGGTGCTTGGCAGTCGACAAAAACTGAACAATGTTTGGGTGCTGGAACGACTTGAGAAAATCACTCTCACGATCAATTGCATTGCTAGCTTCTTCGTCTTTGGCGATTGGAATACTTGCCTGCATCTCCATAGCATCGTGAAGCAGCACTTTGACTGCACAAATCTCGCCCTTGTAGCTGCCTTTGAAGACTGCTCCAAATGCACCTTTACCGAGAGGCTTGTCTAAGAAAACAGTCAAATCATCGTTAATCTTCTGGCGGGTTTGGTCAACTGTACAACATTGTGTGTGTGTGTGTGTGTGTGTGTGTGGGGGGGGGGTGAATATTATAGCAGCTAACGAACTAAGCATTATGACTGTATGATTCCTGTGCTGAACTAGTGCTTACCCTCTGACTTCACATCAGTAGGATTGCTTGGACCAGTAGACTGTAGATGATCTTTCTCGATGGTCTGGGCTATGTGAGCTTCACCCACGATGGGACTGGTCAATGCCTCCACCATCTCTTTCCAGCTCTTCCCTCCTTCATTAAGCCATTTAATCAAACCCTCACGATAGCAGTCATCAGGATTGTTGCTCCATTCTTTCCCGATGCTGTTGATTGTAGCCTGGGGTACGTCAAGAATAAGCAAGATGTTTCGCCACTTAATTCGAGCATCAAACGTGACGAGGTACAATTTCTTTAGATCTGCTATTGTGAGATAGTCCGACATCTTCTGTGTAGAGTGTGGAATAAGATAAACAATGATAATTATGAAGGTACATGTAATTATGTATAAATATTTGGTGTGTGCAAATTATATCATCAAAACCATAAATACCGTAGATCTATATGCAGAAAATAAAACAGTGCTGTCTGCACTTACTGATAATAATCCAGAGCTACAGTATCTTCACAGCTTGATACCAGGCACGATACAGAAGTACAGGACAACAGTTAGCTCAGCTACAACGAGACCCGCCCTGTTTCTCTGCAGAATAAACAATAGCTGTCACGTGCGATAACATTGCTAAACCACGTGGCTGATCTTTCACTGCACTTCCATAGCTAGCTAGAGAGAAGAAGAAATTATGCTGTCAATTTTGAAGCTCTGAGCAAGTGGTCAAACTATTTGTCTGTATTGGTGGAGGCTGAAGACATGAGTCCATGGACAGGGACTACTGAGGAACCTTCATCAAGAACATTAACAAGGTACAGTTATTCATAAATAATATTAAATTACAAAGCGAGAGGTCATTTCTTTTTGGAGGTTTAGAAAAATTCCTGGTGTCGCATATTTAGAGGGTCGCATCTAATTGGAGGTTACTCTACTATCCTCGATTATAGGCCGCTTAAATTATATTGTTTCTAGCGGCCTGGAATCTCGGCTGTGGTTTGACCTCTATTTAGGACGCGACATAAAAAAATAATTGTGAACGCTGCAGTCGCTACTTTTAGAGGTCAGAATATTACCTAAGATCGAGAGTGTCGCATATTTGGAGGGTCGCCTTAAATTGAACAAGTACGGTACTTGTGTATAATGTGTAGTTGGTTTATAATGTGGACCCTAACTTTGGACGTTTCGTTTTCATATTACATGGTTAGAATTTGCATGATGGTAACTACCTCCCAAATAACGAACACACACACACACACACACACACACACACTTGTTGTTCCCGCCCACTCACACAGGAGGTCCACATGCTAACTAGCGATGATGGTTTGCCCTCTGACATGACCTCTGAGGATGGCTCTACCCTCAACGCTATAGGCCACGCCCTCATCCAGATGCAGCAAGGTGGACAGACCACCCCCTCATCTTAGTTCCTCATCACTAGGAGCACCTCATCTGGTTCAGAGTCTGGACAAAATGGTGAGTAATGGAGGCCAAATTTATCAGTGTGACGATACATTTTTGGGGCAAATCCAAAAGTTATATATAGGCCTCAATAAGTTATCCAAGTGCTTGTACATACTAATTACATGTAGAACCATGAGTATTATTGCTAATGTTTGAGGTTTCTTGGAAGTGGTGTTGAAAAATTGTTCTAGTCAGTTTTTATATGTTGTTGTGTGTGTTCAGGTCCTCTGTATGTGATGATCCCACCATCCAGTAGTGCTGAGATACTGCATGCAATGGGTCGACCTATAGCACCCAAGATGAGCGGGATATCAACTATGGATTATCACACGGCCGACCCCATCGTTCAAATGCAGTTGTGAGTACACAGTTCATGTGATTGCCTACCTCTGCATAACATGTATGACAGTATGTGTTAGGGAAAGCATCATTCTTGCTACATACAGTATTACTAGAATATTTTGCGGTAAAAAAACATTTGCGAATCAGCCAAATCAGCAACAAATTAGACCCTTTGCGATCTAACTATTGCGTTCTGGCAAGGATCGTGTGTATTTACTAGTAATAATGTAAGGTTTGCGATTTTATTGCTGCGAATTGGTCAACCCTCTTCAAATTCGCATATGCTCGCAAACATTACGGTAACTGTGAGGAGTGTTGTTATTTTGGTGGTTGGTTTGCAGGTCTGGGGATATGGCCGCCAACAGGGAAGCTCAGAGGAAGGCTACACACAATGAAGGTGATGCAAATTCAATACTGAAAGTTAGAGTATACAACAGATGTACATGTACGTACGTGGTCATAATCAAATAGAAGCATTTCCCACAAAGTACAGTTACGAAGCTGTAACATCAAATCTGCCACTTCTAAAACTAATGACTTATTTGTTGTTTGGAGGCATGCTGTAACGTCTTAATAATTAAGTATGCCTTGATTTTAATTTTATACTAGGTGTACGTGTGTGTGTATGAGGTCAAGGTTCATTCATTTTGCCAATTGGCTCAGCTTCATTGTACATGCCCTAAACACGTTAATTACCGGTTGTTGTTGTTCTTCCCACGCCCAGTTGAGCGTCGGCGTCGGGACAGGATCAACGAGCTCATCAAGGTACTGGCTCAGATAGTGCCTGCTTGTCAGAAGAAAGACGCAACTACTGGTTGAGTGTGTGTGTCTGTGAGTGTGTGTACTAAAGTACTATTGGAAAAACCATCGAAATATCTACTACCGTATATCTTCTAATTTATCGGACACTTCTGATTACCCCGGACACTCTTTTGGGCAATTTTCGTTGTTCTAATACAACGGACACTCCAGTGCTTTAATATTACATTCGTTCTAAATATCCGGACAATACCTTGAAAAGTTGAGTTACCATTCATAGACGGCAAGTAAGACTTAGAGTGCTGCAGTTAGATTGCTTTGAGTAGCTAGTTTTAGATAGTTAGTGCAACTATTCAGTCGCACACTGTTCTATTAAACTTAGCTAGCTCGCATGCAGCTGCTTGCTTGTTCTAATTATTCCGGACACTTCGCATGCTCTATAAAAATCTGTTCCAATTATATCTGGACAATTATTATTTTTTGCTATCCAGTAACTTGGTTTTTAAGCCTAAATTTCCTATTATTGCTAAGCATGCACAGTGTATAGAGCACAGTGAATCCAGCAGAGTTCATTGTGTATACACATGTAGTTAGTTGGATATAAAATTAATGATCTATGATATTTTTTAATAGCAACTAAGCATGTTTTTTGTTATCTCCACGTACATGTCTCACCCTCATGTCATGTTTCCCTGACTGCAGTATGTGTACAGCAAGGGAACGGTACTGGACAAGACAGTGGACTACTTGAAAGAATAGGAACACAAGCATGAAGAAGCGCTCTGTGTACCTCTAGCTACTTCACGACAATCGACATTATATTTTCTTTGTTTCCGATTGATACCTACTATCAGGGGGCATGTGATTCAGTAATGGGGGTAGTAGCTCTGAGATGTATGCTTTGGACACAATAAGTTTCCTGGGCTTTTGCGGGAGTTATGAGGAGATACACGGATGGTCCCAGAGCCACTATGTAGACTTCATTGTAAAACATCACGTGAATCACTTCAGTTTCCAATCCCTCTTCTACATCTATGATGCAATCAACCGAATAGTGGGTAATGATCAACCATGATTGTTGTTAAAAACGATTGATGCCAAACGTTCAAGTCAAAAATTGAGTCTTGCAGCTCTCTTCTCACTCTTGCAGCTACCAATATAGTTAGAGTTCTAATGCAGAGCTAACTACTAAGTAGAGTAGTAACACTCGGTAAATAAGTTTTGCTACGGACTCTTCTGAAAAGGCTGCAATAGCATTCCAAGTAAGCAAAACTAGGCATAACTCGAGAAAGAAGCATTATTTTGCAAATCCATGAATTTAAATCCAAGTAAACATAACTAGAAGCATATAGAAACTCTTACTTGCACTTAATTCATCCTTGAGCAGCTGTAGCGGTCTACACACACAGACACACAAACACACTACACAACCAAAAAGCCCTGATCTGTCTCGTGTCCATGTACAAGTCCGTACAGTTGTGTACAATTGAACTTGTACATTTCATCTGGGCAATGATGTGTTACGGAAGTGATAGCACATGCAGATGTGTACGGAAGCTGTACAGTTGTGATTCAGCATTGTACATGATCTGGTACAGATACTTAAATATGAAGAAAATTAATTAGCTAGTGCTTGGTTTATTGTAATAATACAATCATGCAGGTTGGCAGAGACAATGATGTGTTGACATGCAGCAGTTAAAATAGCTAGAGAACAACTTATAAAAATTACTGATTCATACAGAAGACATTCAAACAGTACATATCATTAGAAAAATCATGATAATGAACAAGTTTTTCATTACTAAGTTGCTCTCGTTCTCGTTCGATTGTGAAAGGCTGCATAGTAATGTTACAAGTGCTAGTACATTGATGAATCACTGAAATATGTGTAATAACAGCACTAGATGGAACAACACACAATGTTTTTGTCAAAGTTAACAAGGGACAGTCTTGCTCATTGTGTACGGTGAAACCCATAACTTGTTGCAACTCGAGCTCCTGTAGAATGCAGTAGGTTAAATTGTCCAGCGTAACACATGTCAACAGGAGTCCGTACACAACCTGAAATATAATAATTGGTACATTGTATATGTAAATTGATATTAAACACTTACATTCAAGCAAGGAGTAATTCGTACATAGTGTCCATTATTGACGAGTTGACCCTTTTGGGAATAAACTGCTCCATATGTTTGCACCAAAACATCCAAATTCAAGAAAGACGGTGATGAATGTATATCATATTCTCTTGAGACTTCACCATACATCTGATTGGCGCCATTGAAAGACAAGGCAACATCTTTCAATTTCTTGGTTGAGCCTTGTTTCTAGATGCAGATAAAATAATCCATGCATGTACAGTAAATATTCTTACCTTTCTCAGTGCTCCAGACTGATATATAGCCTTGCCAAGATTTAGTGATTTTGGCGAGACACCATTCAAAACAGTTTGTACTGCATGCTGGTTGTAAAGATTAGTCAATCCAGCACCACACCTATACAAGTATAACGTAGGTAAACCAACTAGCAAAATTATTACTCACTGTTGAAAATCCTCATTTGTCTCACTCTGGTAATAGCCACTTGAGCAGACAAATCTCAATGCTTCTAACGTTGAAAACGAAACAGCAATATCACGACTTGGGGCTCGTCTGTTTGAAAAAATGTTCTGCTCCCTCATCAATGAATTAAAGGCTTCACACCTGCAAACACAAGACGAAAAAAGTGTCACATATCATTTTACGTACACGATTTAAACATTAACCTTTCAGTGTTGAAAGCAGCAGTGGGACCGAAGTCACAGAGGTCATCCACAAGGTGGAGCAGTAGGTGCACTTTCATTTTTTTAAGCATTTGTGGGTTGTATTCCTTCACCAGGTCTACAAACCCCTTACATACTTGTCTGCTTTCCTCAGAACAATTTGGATTAAATGGAACACAATATGCCAGTCTGAACACCTATACACACGCAAACTAGGGTATAAAGTTTGAAATGCATAATATACATGTACATGTATACACATCCAAATGTAGTGCACTCACTTTTAAAAGTGCCAACCATAATTTTCTTTCATTGGTAGTCACATATGGGGTCACAATAAAAGCAGCCATCTAAGCATTGGTATAGACATTATTATATTTTACTCAATAACATACCTGTGCCCAGGCTTTGTAATCCCTCCCAACAAATGAACAATGGTGTTTGATTATGTTTCCATACAGTCGAACGTCAAAGCCAGAATAATTGAATTGTTGAACAATAGCCAGAACTTCTACTTTTTGTTCCTTTTTTAATCCAGCAATGAAGCGTTTCAGTAAGTACTTGACCGGGCCGAGCAAAATCGTATGGAGACATTCAACAGGTGTCGATCTAAAAGGGCAATAGTATGTTGTTATTGTCAGACTTAATGTACCCCTAAAAGTTGTACTTAAACTTACTGATATAAATCAACGTTCAATGACAGTATGGGATTTTCTCGTTCACGAAGTCCAAAGCTAGTTCGAAGACTCTCCTTCTCTGACTCTGTCCGTGCAGACTGTATAGTTCTCATTTGGCTAAGTGATACATCTTTCGTACGTAGAGTGCTCACATCAACAGGATCAACTTCTCTGTCAACCTATAATAATTATACATGTACATACAAAACGTATCACATAATTAAATTATACCATGCACTTTCTGCAGTACTTCCTGCTACTTCCACCTCGATGATTAATGACTTCTGCTGCGCGAGGATTATCAGCAATCAAGCAAATCACAGGTGCCCTCACAATAACCTCAGTTTTGAGAAATGCATCAAAGACAGTTATTCCCTCTTGGAGTGTTTTGATATCCTCAGCAACAGGTCGTGACATATCCAACACAGAAACCTTGTTGGAACAAGTAATAAAGTGTATGTTACGTAATTGAGAATTTTCACTACGCGGAAGTCCTGCCACAAGGAAACACCAACTGTTAAAACAGTTCCACTTTTTACTCTTATTTCCACTTGTATCGTCAGAGTAAAGAATAATTGGTGCAGTGACAACAGGCTTTCCTAATCCTGAATACTTAAGTGGATGAGGTTGAATGAAATCCTCAAATTCCTGCAAAGCATTATAATTATACAGGTACACATTAGTAATATTATGACTTTTTTAAATAATTATACGTGCCAGTAATCATATACATGTACCTTCATTCCAAGTTGTTCGAGAGTGTTTGAATCCAACATATATCGAAGTAGGGAGCTAGGTGGTGAAACAATAGTTAGAATGTTCGTAACCTTGAAGTCAGAAGATTCAAGTATAACCAAAGCACCCGGCTCAGGATACAGGTAGACAACTGATGTGAATGCTATTTTTAATTGGTCCAGTGTAGCAATATATGTGCTTGGATATGCAACTCAGAACCCTGTATACATGCATGTATGCACAGGTAAGTTTATGGTTTAAACATAATTATACTATAATACCTTGCAGTAAAATCTGTGAACCTTCACACATATACTTCCAAAGTGTGGATGTGAGACTATAACAAAGTCGTTGACAAACACGTGACCCACAGGCAAAACAGCCATAGGGGTTTGAAGTTTTGGGTCTGTTCTCCAGCGCTCTCCATGATACATTTCCCTGGAATATTCAAATTCATTAAATACATACACACGTACATGCAATAAACTACTTACATCAACTCCATGTCAGGCTGAACTGGATACCTCTGGACTACACTTGCAAACAATGGATTAGCGAAGCAATGACGTATTGTTGCCATCATTGAATTTGCATAAAAGGGTGTCCCATCAGATGAATAATACTAAGAGTAGGAAGTTAATACACAAAGTTTGACATGCATGAACAAAGAAAGGTACCTTCGTTGGGGGCTCAAAAACAGGCAAAACAAGTTGCTTTATTTGATGTATCGATGGCAAACAAGGGTTCATCTGCTTCAAACACCTTATGAAGTTAACCTTCCCTTTATGATATGCGAATAAAAACAAAATATAGAGTAATAATTACACAACTTGCCAATTCGCAACCTTTAGTATGTGTAGTACTTACATTGTGAACATAAATAAATAAATATGTTATCTTTTTAACACATGAATACACACATAAATACTATCAGATTAGTGGAATAAAGTGTCACTGGTCTTCACTCGGGGAAAAATGACTGTAACTTAGCATACAGTTTCGTCACTGCTCAATAGTGCATTTGCGAAGAAAATTCCTGTTTGCAATAGCGTAAATCCAAATAGTAAAACAGCAATTTTCCTTCTGTTCTTAGGATCCCGGATTTTCCAGGGTTTTCCAGTAGAGGAATAGATCTGGAGGGAGTAAATATGTGACTGAAGTGGTTATTTGTACAAATTTGTACATTTCCATATTGTACCGACTTCCGTGAACATTATGTAATTGGTTATATTGAGTGTACAAACCTATAATTATACTTCAGGTTCTACAACTTTGGTTATGTTGTCAAGGTAACAAGTGTGCAATAAAAGTCACAGTCCCTTCCGTGTTACATGGTCGCTCGATACATGATTTGGTAAGGGGTCGTTATGATACGAAACACAAATCCTTTTGTTTTATGCTACAATTATTTATTAAGGGCACCAGGCAACTCGTAAGCAACAGATTGCCGCAAATTTGCAAGCAACCAACAAGCAACTCGCTGCATGCAATACTTGTACCATGACCTTGTATCCTAGTGATTAAAAGTTTGGTTACGACACTAAAGGAAAGGAGGTGAAATCATCGAAATAAAGTCATTTGGACCGGAAAATGGATACGAACTTAATTTTGGGGCTTTATAAAACCAGGGTCTCAAATTCACTAGTAACCTCTACCACTCACAAATGACTTTTGATACTAGTTCAGATAATCATGCCTCGGTGCACATGTGCAAGCGACGTATACGGTAGTGTGTTTGTGTGTGTATAGACTGTTATACAGCTGCTCAAGGATCATGAAGTGCAGGTAAGAGTTTCTATAGTCATGTTTTCATTCGTGGATTTGCAAAATACTTGAATGCTTCGTTCTCGAATTATGCCTAGTTTTGCTTACTTGGAATGCTGAAAAGGCTGCAATGGCATTCCAAGTAAGCAAGACTAGGCATAACTCGAGAACGAAGCATTATTTTGCAAATCCACGAATTAAAATCCAAGTGAACATGACTAGAAGCCTATAGAAACTCTAACTTGCACTTGATTCATCCTTGAGCAGCTGTAGCAGTCTACACAGACACACACACACACACAAACACACTACCGTATACCTCGCTTGCGCATGCGCACCGAGGCATAATAACATTTTTAGTCGCAGTTTTAGTAACAAAATTATCCGCGGCCGTTATTCGAACGTGTGGTCGTCAAGGCAGTAATTGCATGTCGTTAATGACGATGTGCAATTACTGATACGCGATTAATCACTGTACGAATCCCAGTGAATAATAGGACATCATGCGATTATACTAATGAAGCTTGCTTTAAAAATAACCAGCCTATTATATTCATGGGCACTCGATCCTGATGGGAGTTTCATACTTAAATACCCCACTTGGCATCTGTATATATCTGTATCATATATAGTAACTAGAAAAATGTGGTTAGCGCATTTATCATTATCTCCCTGGCATATTGAAATGCTGATGTGGACAATAACTTGTATAATTATGCCGAGGCGTAGCCGCACGAGGGATACGGTAAAGCTGACTGTGTGTGTGTGTGTGTCTGTCTGTCTGAGTGTCTGTTCCAGCTGTAACTGCTCAAAACTAAAAGCTTCTATAGGCTTCTAGCCACGTTCTTTTATTTGTGGATTTAGCATTAAAGCTTCTTTCTCGAGTTATGGCTAGTTAAATAAAAGGGATTATTTATATAGCCAGAGCACTCTCAAAGGTGCTCCACATTTATTAAAGCATAAGCAAGTGACATGTGCATTCATAGCTGTCACATCGTACATCATTTTCACAATTAGTACGTACCTGCTAAAGCGTTGTCAGAGCAAATTGAGGAGGTAAGATTGGTACTGTATCCCAATTCCAGTGTAAAAACTGTTCCCATTCGAAATAAGAATCATCGGACAACCAAATAATTATGTTCTAGGACAGATATTTACAATGACTGCTGGTAGGTGATTCTTGTGCAGAGGTAGCTATGGAACAATTTACTTGTTAGCTTGGGACACTGCGAGGTAAACAAAGGAGAAAATTAGCAATTGCAGTCTAATAATAAGTCTAGAATAAATCATACCCCCTCATTATAATTATTTTTGAGTGCGTATTATTATAGATCTTAACATACCTTCTCTAAATGGTCAGTGCTGACAGCAAGTTGATAAGTGGTTGTCCTAAAAGAGTAGCTATACTAGCTATAATTATATATATCTATCTAGATAACAGACAGCTGCATGTAGCTAGACAAGTTTGCAACACCATATTAAAGCTATAGCAACACCATGTGCAGCTGGCAAGAATATAGCTAGCTAGCTAGCTCAGCTCAATTAAGCAAGCTCAGTGAAGCTTTTGTTGCAGCTATATACTCTTCCCACAAGTGAGAAATGGGTCATCACTCCTTCATCCAAGCAGAAGGTGGCACCCTAGTTGAGTCACAACAACAAGTGGATAGGGAAAACTGATTTACCCTCCGAAAGGAGAAGAGTTGTTCTCTTTTGCTGGCATGAATATGATATTAGGAAGTCAATCACCGGTTTCAAAAAGGCAAAGAAAAATGATGCAGCATATAAAGAAGAAATGGGAGCACACATCGACACAAAGAAAATTGGTATGTTTGACTATAGATTGAAGAGTTAGAGGGATTGGACACAAAGGTATATAACATCTGCGCTATGCTGCGGCTTAATCGAGGCCATCACAACACTAACTATTTCTACACACAGTGCCTAATAAACTACAAGTATATAACTGCATGTGCTCAGCCCACCAGTACGCTTACCTTGGAAATATCTTTTTTTACTGGGTCTGATCAGTCAGTAGCAAGTATACATAGGCATGTTATACAGCCCTGAAAGAGATGTCTCGAAGAAACACAACTTTCTTATTTTAAAAGAGTTATAGCTCATGCTCACCCTTTAACTCTCCAAGAATCTTAGCAAGGCTCATATTAATCACTCATGTCACTCAACAAGCTCTCATTTGCTCACATGCACAAATGTGTAGCAGAGCAGCTCCTTCCTCACTTGTGATACATAGTTGAACATCAGATTTGCAATCTTAGTGAAGTACATATTACACACACATCTTTAACACATATATGATCCACTTGTATAGTAAATAGATTTGATACGGTTCTGTGCACACATCAGTATAATAAGTGCACCTCTCACATATCCTAATCATGTATGTGGATTTTTGGTTGTGTACACGAATATAAATGTCACGAAAGTGAACGAGAATATCCATTTGTCAGAATCGACTGACACATGCGCAGACAACTAGTACCAGGCCTAGTTGTTCGCCTAACCGTTATAAAAGCGAAAACTCGGCCTGGGATCGAGGCTAGGAGAAAGCATGAATTTGTAAGCAGAATGAAAGAAGGATTGCTTTTTTGGACGTTTTTCTGGTTTTAAAATTCTGCTGTAAACAAAAAGTATGCACAACTTGAATGCATAATTATTATACAAAGTTCAGTGTGTTCAGTTCTCCCCGCCATCCACACAATCAAATTCTCTTTACACCACATGTGGGTACCTCATCCCACAAGCATTCCTTTTTAATACCGAAATGGAACTCTTTACCACCAGAAGTTATTAATAGCCCCTCTGCCCCTCTGCTTCATCATTTAAATCGAACCTCAGTAATTTCTATTCAACAATGTAATATCATAATTTTCTGTTCCATTTTTAATAAATAATATATGGCCATCATAATAGCTACAGTAGCTTTATGTCCACATGTTATGTAGCTTTGGCATCTCCACCGAGGCATCAGCACCCCCCGGTGCTTTCATTTATTCTGTAATTATGCTTTCAATGTTGAACTTAATATCTAGAAAAGCTTTTTTCAACACAATAAAAAAATCAAGATTGATCGTTGAACAATGTTAACTCCACAAAATAACTAATCACTTATAGAAAAGAAATCCACAATTTGAATACGATCAGAATATAGTTCTGTCTGTCCTCCGGCTACAATGACCTCTCCACTAGGAAGTACTGAGCATGTGCAGCCGTATCGTGCAGTAGGCAGATCTCCCACTTTCACCCACCTCCTGGTGTCAGGCTGGTAGAGGTAGATCGATGAACTTGGGTTGCGTCTGTCGTCCCGTCCACCAACGGCTAAGAGTGACCTCCCAATACTGAGAGGAGCTGAGAACACGAGTGGTACTTCCTGTAAGGTCTGCCAGAGAATGGGTGCATGGGTCCCAGTTGGAAAGGGCAATTGCAACGAGTTCCTTGAGGTTCAAGTTGTCCGATTTGGTTGCCCCAGAAAGGGCATTGGCAATAAGTTCATCGAGGTTGACGTGGAGCACCGACTTGGTTTCCCCAGTGTGATCCAACCCTCCCATTAGGTAGAGGGTGTTTCCTATGAGAGTCGATTTCAGTACTGATTGTGGGCTATGATGTCTTCTTGCAAGCAACTGTCGATAAGCTTCCTCAACCTGTGTGTGCGAGGGATCCGGGCAACATGGAATGATCGATCTTCCACAGATTTGACTGTCTTTAGCTTGCGAACAATCTGTACCATAATCGCCCCAAGGGAAAAAACATCCACGCTATTATCGTAATTCTCCTCATCCAATCGAATAGCCTCGAGAGGTAGATACCCTCTACGGTGACCAACAGCTGTGAGGGTTTGGCTAAGCTTGGAGGGATCGTATAATCGTGACATACCAAAGTCGGAAATTTTTGCGATAGGCACTGGTTGTGTAAGCTTCAGCAAGACGTTATCGCCACAGAGGTCACGGTGGATAATCTGCTTGCTATGAATGAAGGCCAGACCACAAGCCATGTCTTTGGAGAGACTAATTTCACATTCGCTAGTGAGGGACTCTTCACCAAGGCCAGAGAAATAGGATCTCAGATTGCAATCCATCAGCTCAACAGTGAGGATTGTACTACCTGATTTGGGGTGCTTGGCAGTCGACAGAAACTGAACAACGTTTGGGTGCTGGAACGACTTGAGAAAATCACTCTCACGATCAATCGCATTGCTAGCTTCTTCGTTTTTGCCGATTGAAATACTTGCCTGCATCTCCACAGCATCGTGAAGCAGAACTTTGACGGCACACATCTCGCCCTTGTAGCTGCCTTTGAAGACTGCTCCAAATGCACCTTTACCAAGAAGCTCGTCTAGGAAAACGATCAAATTGTCGTTGATCAACTGGCGATTTTGGTCATCTGCAGAACATTATGTGTGTATGTCACGTGTGTGTGCGTGTGTGTGTGCGTGTGTGTGTGTGGGGGGGGGCAGGGGGTGAAATTATACCAACTAATTATGAGATATGCATTCCTGTGCTGAACTAATGCTTACCCTCTGAAGTAGACTGTAAATGATCTTTCTCGATGGTCTTGGCTATGTGAAATTCACCCACGATGGGACTAGACAAAGCCTCCACCATATCTTTCCAGCTTTTCTCTCCTTCTGCATTAAGACATTCTTTCAAACCCTCACGATAGCAGTCATCAGGATTGTTGCTCCATTCTTTCCCAATGCTGTCAATTGTAGCTGAGGGTACATCAAGAATAAGCAAGATGTTTCGCCACTTGATTCGAGCATCAAACGTGACGAGGTACAATCTCTTTAGATCTGCTATTGTGAGATAGTCAGACATCTTCTCTAGCTCTGCAGAGTGTGGGATGGATAGAGACATACTGATAAAATACTAGGCGGCGGCGGCAGCGGGTGACCCTGTCGGCCACCATAAGTAAAGCTATATAGACTAGCTAGCTCTAAACCATCTACAGTATAAACAGTGCTGTCTGCACTCACTGATAATAATCCAGAGGCTACAGTATTTTCATTCAGATCACAGCATTGAAGTTACAGTAGAAAAACAATTTTTATCCCATGGCCGGATGCAGCAATAACAAAATTAATATCTTTGTAGTCACCTCGACGTCGTGCGCCGCCGCCCGTAGGGAGGGTGCTAGGCAGCAGCATTGGTCCCCTCCCCCCGGATACGGCAATATTTTCTGCCGTAGAGGGGTCCGGGGGGGGGGGGATCATCGATGTACGGCAACTAAACGTAGACAGTCCGGTGGACCATTAAATTGTGCTGTTGCAGAGGGTCCCCCCTTACGGCCCCACAGTGCAGTGCTGCCCGGTCAAGAGTAGTGTAGATCTGCTATAATTATTTGAATTGATTATATAACTATTGATTATATAACTAGGCCCTGATAAATTATGCTCAGAATAATTTTAGCATATCCCTAGGTGTCCAAAAAATTAATGTTCATTTTTGTAAAGATCCTTATAATTATTAAATTTTGCATAATGATGTTCTCATGGCAAAAATGGCTGAAGGTGTTATTATGGATTAGTTCAAGTCAGCAAGATAACATATGTCGTGTGTCAGTTGTGTGCTGTGTTTATGTCTACTAATTCTGTCTATAATGTTTATGTCACATTTTTGGGAGAATAATTAGAGAATAATCGTATTTTTTATGACAATAATCGTAGAATAATAGGCACATTTTTCAAGAATTAAGGGGGAAAATAAAAGCATAATTTATCAGGGCCTAATTATAACCCAATAACGTAGATATGGCATAATAATTATGGGCACACGAATTATGTACGCACATAAATGCAACAGTAGCATGTTGTGGCTGTATAATCAAGGAATCGAGGCTATAATAGTGTACAGTATGTTGTTACAGAACATTTACACCACTTTAAGTGATACTCTGGTTTCTGGTCCAGACTCCCACTGTCCACAAATATTCTATTTCCTATGCATGTGCACAATGGTCCATGGGCACAGAATATTGTGTTAATGATATTCATTTCAAAATAATGATTTCATAAGGAGACTAGTGTAATGACAAAAGCCGCCTTCCCGCATTCAATTAGAGACACTTGAGGACCAGACAACCACACATACTCACAAAAGGAAGTTATTGGATAATCATACCCACGCACACACTGACAGGGATCATACTCAGAATTCAATATTGATGTTGGTATATACAGTATGTGGTGTGGGTATGAGGGTCAGTTTCTGCCAGTTACAGTTCTCTTGTGGGTGAAAATTTACATGGGTATGATTTTCTGAGGGTATAGTTTCCTTGTGTATTTTGAGGGCATCAATTTCTGAGGGTCACTTTCTGAAGGTGATTTTCTGTGGGTCACTCACTTTCTGAGGGTCACTTTCTGCTCTGCGCACTTAAGGCCCGGGTCCAGATTTCAACAGATTTCAATACCAAAATTTACACTATGTTCATACTGCTGTATTATTTGCAATATACAGTTTATGCTGCATCAAAATGATCCAAAATGAAGCTCAATGTTTTCTTTTTCCTATTATATAGCCACAAAAATGATGATGACGTCATGGCACTTTGCAATAGATAGTAGATTGGACAGCGTTGAAGCATAGATAGTATCGAGGGGTCCGGAACTGTAATTTTTAGCGTACAAGATTTCAAAATCTCGAGATTTCACAAAGATTTCAGAGATTTCAAAGATTTCAAAGATTTTACAGAGCATCACTGGGATTGAAGATTGAAAGTTCTACCGTCATTCAACACTTGCACTAGTTAGTCTAGCCTCAATCCCAGGCCGATCTGTCTCTAATTGAACGCTAGGTCGCCTCCTCGAGGCGACCTAGCGTTCAATTAGAGACGAATCGGCCTGGGATCGAGGCTATAGTTAGTCTAGCCTCGATCCCAGGCCGAGTTTTCGCTTTTATAACGGTTAGGCGAACAACTGGGCCTGGTACTAGTTGTCTGCGCATGCGTCAAATTTTCATTGTATATTTGTGGTCGGCAAAAATATTTAATAAATCAATAATAGAAATTTGTACACAGAAAATGCACAGAGTGAGTACACAAAAGATGCACATAGGGAGCTGCTTCACAAAGGCCTGGGGAGTTGCCAGTTGTGATGCAGCACGATTACAGTGACCCAGGGCAACTTCAGGATGATTGAATGCCTTCAAATTACGTTTCAAAAAGATTTAGCAGGCTGCTGGACTTCTCTGATTCTAGGCCCCAACTCGTAACTCATTGCTTAAGAAAACGTAGATTCTCTTGATGTCTCTGAGCTACCCAGCAACGCTCGAATGAGCAGGTCATACTCCAGTCCTGTGTCTGTGAGTATAGGACAATATTAAAAGAAACCAAAGACGGTTAAACCCTTACCTCAAACTGTCCAGTCTCGTCCGTTAGTATAGCCAAGAGGAGCACTGTTGGGATAGCTGGATATTAGCCATTGCTCCTGTACAGAGAAGTAGACATTTTAAATACGTGTAGATCTATACATATTAAATTTCTCGGTTATAGTGTCATTGTCGACGAGCTGATGATGGCAGCACCAAGTTCTCTAGCTCACACTCTTCACTTGATCCACCATTTTAATGATGAAACTATAGTCTACCTACATTCTTGCCAAACATGAACAAGACTTGATAGCATAGCCGGCCATAGGGCCCACACAAAAATATCTGACCTTAACAAGCTTGACAAAGCTTTATACCTCTTCCCTTGTTGTTCAGTCTTCAGAATAAGCTTCAGAGAAGAGAGAAGCTTCAGCTAAGAGCCATTCCAATCGATTCCAATAATGATAAAACGGGAACTGACTTCTAGTACACGATAGTACACGAATATAAATGTCACGAAAGTGAACGAGAATATCCATTTGTCAGAATCTGACGAACGACTGACGCATGCGCAGACAACTAGTACCAGGCCCAGTTGTTCGCCTAACCGTTATAAAAGCGAAAACTCGGCCTGGGATCGAGGCTATAGTTAGTCATGCACCTCGGTCATGAAGGCATAGATGGGCGTGCCCGTCCCCTTTTTGTAGGCAGGCCACGCCCATCTAGTCAAGGCATGACACTGAGATTACAATAAGATTACGGAAAATGAGGTCAAAGGTGGGATTTCAGAGATTTCAAGATTTCGGGATTTCATGAGATTTTATGAGATTTCAAAAGATTTCAAAAGTAGGTGTACAAGATTTCACGGAGTGTCGGACCCCTCGTAGATAGTATAGTATGTTTGAAGATGCCAAGATCAAGCTTCAAAAACAAGGCTAGATGAACATCTCATAGCTAGGTACTAGCTAGCCTCGATTCAAGGCCGATTAAGTATTTTAATCGGCCTGGAATCGAGGCTAGGTACTAGCAGTCGAACAGCAACTGGAATAAATGCGAGAAGTTTATTTTCCAGGAAGTGGGCGTGTCCGGAAGCAAATAGCTGGTGCCATTGTGTGAGTAGCTGCCTGTAGTTAGAGCTGTGTAGCATAGACCCAGACCACTGTTAGAAGCTGTTCAAAGCTCAGAAGGTAAGTACAGAAGTTGGTTTTGTAGTATATGTTTGAAATTAGGCGTATACTTCAAGTTGAAGCAAGTTTTGTTGAGTATACGTAATGTAGCCAAAATTGCCATTCCTGTAAACATGATTTTGGGCTTTTACATGGAGTAGCTAGTCTGTTACGGGTGGGACACAACTTCTAACTATATAAGTCTGTTCCAATGTTATTAAGCTAAGTGTATGCAGAGTTTTGTAAGTGTATTCTCTTTGCAACAATTTGTCAGTTGACTTTTGTAGATGGCACTACATGTGAATATATCATAAATAGTGTGTAAACAATACAAATACTTAGTTAAAACATTATCTATGGTTAAATGTTCAGTCATGTTTGCATATCTATCAATTCGTCTTTTACTCCAGGCCATTGATGACTTTTGTCTCTATATTCTCCTTGTCACTGTCACTGGTCTTCGCTGTCTGAGTCCAATTCAATTTCCGGCTCTTTCGTTTCAGCAATCTCTCTGCAAATGGACCAGAAGTACACCCTGGTCCACAGCCACAGTAATAATGGCTGTATCCCACTGCTGCTAACATTTAAAAACTCGCTGTTACGTGGCAAATAACGGTGAGATTAATTAACCTGTTACTCGTTAATGTTGGATGTTCAGGAATAATTTATGAGTAACATTACAGGTTTATTCCACTTGCTAGGTATACTAAATAAGCTGGGTAGGTTAGCTGAGCTTCTCTACAGTGGGGTAAGCATATACAGTGGTCTGTTCAGACAATTCCTGATTAAAAAAATATTTGACCTGTAATAATAGCATATTTTTCGTACCACAGAATACAAGTACGACTGATTTGGACGATGCTTAGAATGTATTGAGAAGGACATCTGTTGGATGTAATACACAAAATGTGGCTTATTGTGTGCTCACATCTCTCCAACTAGTACTATTTTGTGGTTTTTTATACAGCATTTTCAACGATGCATTTCTCGACTCTCAATGGATCGACACGAAAAACAATTACATATAAATGTTCATCAATCCTATAAGATAGCACTGAACATATTCAAATTCCTCTCATATACTTTTGCAACAATTTGTCAGTTCAGTTTGCTGTGGCATGTAAATTTGTCTAAATTTGTTTGTGTTGAAGTTTCTAAGCCACGTGACTGCTTTGTGGCTATATTTAGTTCCTGCCATGTGTAATCGATTGGTGCAGGAAGCAGGAAACAAACTGCAAAGGGAAGAGGGTTATAAAAAAATGCTACTTTTGCGCAAGCAATTGCGAATAGCTCATTAATATATTCATGAGAAAATAAAACTCCACGTAGGAGCATGCGCTGGAACCATTGCGGTTTGACTGCTAGTATCCTTGATGGGTTTGATTTCTCTCTCTTGACACTAAATAGTTTAATCAACCACGTGGGTGACCATAGTACAAAAGGTTAATTGATAAATTACAAAGAGTTTTACTAACAAATTTACTATTGAATCCACCCACGCGCAAACAGTGGTTACCAGGCCCTCTAGTGAGAGGGGCTGGGATCGAGGCTACTTGCAGACTACTTCAAGCCTAGTTTTTAGTTTCTATCAGTTTATTTCAGGGGGGGTCAAATTTATTTTCGCCAATTTTGCTCAGAAGCAGAAATACAAGTCTCAAAGCCAGCTATGCAGTGACCTAGAGAACAAACCGCTCCTGCTATCGAGGCTAGTGCAAGAGCAATACTTTTGATTGTATCTCTGCTTCTGAGCAAAATTGGCGAAAATAAAATTTGACCCCCCCTGAAAAATAACGTTTTAAACTGATAGACACTAAAAACTAGGCTTGAAGTAGTCTGCAAGAGAAGTTTGGATAAATCCAATTAGTGACCTTAATTAGCTAAGGTCAAGTGGTTCCAGCCTCCTCTGATCCTGACATAGGTTTGAAACCCGACCTCCCGTTAGGGACGGTCGGGCTCCGCCCAACTACTATAACTGCTCAACGGTTGCAATGCGACGAAAACTAACAGCTTCTAGCCACGTTCTCTTGGATTTTGATTCGTGGATTAGCAAACTAAAGCTTCTTTCTCGAGTTATGGCTAGTTTGACCATAGATTGAAGAGTTAGAGGGATAGGAAACGGTTTGTATCTCGAGTAACATCCGCGCTACGCTGCGGTTTAATCGAGGCCATCATAACAATATCTATTTCTACACTCAGTGCATAATAAACTACAAGTAACTGTGCTTAGTCCGTGCAACTCACTTATATTTCAAGGTCTATACCTATTGTAGTAGTCATAACCAGCACGCTTACACGTTATATGTTCCAATAGCTCTAAAATAGCCTTGGGAACATATAACTTTATTGGAAAGTCTCTTTTTACTGGGTGTGGTCAGACATTAGCAAGTACTACACGTGGCTCATGGACTAGGCGTGTTTTAAGTTGCTGAAAGAGATTATGTCTCGAGGAAACACAGCTTTGGGAGTTACCCGGCAAAAATGTGCTTAATAGCCTCGTTCATAGGGCGTAGCGCATATAATTTTCGAGGCTCCACTGCAGATTCAATGTAAAATCATCACGTGCACCACTCCGTTTCCTATCCCTCTAACTCTTCAATCTATGGTTTGACTCACATTGAAGGCTGTTGCAGAATCTTTCATAGCATCATCTGTCCGCACAAACTTTCTATTCAACATATGAGTTAGCCTTGCACTAAAGCGCTAGCTTTTTGTTAGCTACAATACTCAGAAAATATCTGTTAAAACAGCTAGCTAGCAGTTAGCCTCGATTCCAGGCCGGTTCAAGCGGCCTGGAATCGAGGCTAGCTAGTAGCCATTTGTGAAATTGATCTCTTTGGACACACCCTTTAATTATTCCTGTGGATGTAATGCGCATGCGCGCTCATTCCCCATGTGTGTGAGAAAATAATATCCAAGATCCAGATCCAGATCCTCCTGGCAGAATCATCTTTGTCTTGAGGGCCTGGTAAGCCACAAAACACTACCATATAACAATATAGATAACAATATGCATGTACACAGGTCTTTTCTTCTTAGATATTATATACACTGAACTACAGAGAATCAATTTTCTTCTTTCTTGATGTCCTGGTAAGCCACATAATACAATAAATAACAACTTACGATAGATGCATGTAAATAAGTCTTTTCTTCTCAGTGACTTTATATAGATAAGCTAACTTTAATATAAAATTCATTATAGATAACACTCTAATACTTTTGAGCGAAAGCAAAAACATGGCGAGAGGCATTAGCACAGCGCCAGCTTGAACACTAGTTATGTAGTGCAATAATAGTGTCTATGATCCTACTACAACTCCTTTCTCAAAAGTTTCAGCCTCTAGTCTAGTTTAATTATATGGCTCCCGTTACCAGATTATACATTGTACACTACTGTATAACACTTTGATTATTTGTGTGGGTAGGTACTTCAGCATGTGATGTGTTAGATGGGCGTGCCCGTCCCCAGCCATAAAATGGGGGGACAGGTTTCAGCCCTATCTAGCATTCGTTCTGCTGCATCCCATACTAACTATGAATATAGTTAATATTAGCCGCGCCTCTAACCACAAAGCTCAGCTTGCTGCAGAGAAGGGGAGGAGCTGGGAAGCCAAGGAATGCATTACGTAAGAACTATACAATCTGATTGGTGCTGAAATGCATTACGTAAGCAGTCTGCAATCTGATTGCATGGTGCTGCATGATTTTCTGCAGCAGAACGTACATATTTTATACCCGTACATGTGTTGTGTGTGGTGTCCCTTTTATCATAGTTGAGCCATTTTGCATTTAGCCAGTATAAATTATAGCTACTGTTATCATGTGATTTTCTCACCCTTTACTTCCTAAGCCCTCAAACTTCCACTCAGTATGACTATGACCATGTGACTCTTTAACCCCTCAGTTCCCGAGCCCCACTCCTCACTGTCTGACTCGGAAGAGGAGATAGATTTTGGATTCTGGGAGAAGGCATCCACCCAACCAAGGACCTGAACTTGTTATGAGACTGTTACATATTATTGTGTCTGTTTTTGTACGTACCACTTCATGTCATCATATTAACTATGTACGATGAAATGTTGTTGCAACTTATAATTAGAACATGATAATATTAATATCGTTAACTCAATGCACAACATTACAAAGAGAAACAATAACAAAATAACTAATTAGCACTTATAGAGAAGAAATCAACAGTTGGAATATAATTAATATATGTACTTGTCTGTCCTCCGGCTACAATGACCTCTCCACTAGGAAGCACTGAGCATGTGCAGCTGTATCGTGCAGTAGGCAGGTCTCCTACTTTCACCCACCTCCTGGTGTCAGGCTGGTAGAGGTGGATCGATGAACTTGGGTTGCCTCTGTTGTTTACTCCACCAACGGCTAATAGTGATCCCCCAATACTGAGAGGAGCTGACAGCCTGAGTGGTACTTCCCGTAAGGTCTGCCAGAGAGTGGGTGTGTCCAGGTTGGATCGGGCTTTTGCAATGAGTTCATTGAGGTCAACATGGTACACTGTCTTGGTTACTGTCACATTTATATCCCAACCTCCCATTAGGTAGAGGGTGTTTCCTATGAGAGTCGATTTCAGTTCTGATCGTGGGTTAGGTAGTGACTGAGCAATGTACCATCTTCTTGATGCCACGTCCAACACCTCCACAGAGGAGGTATATCCTTTATCATCAAACCCACCAGCTGCAATGATGTGGTTGTTGAAGGAGACAGCCGTTGAGGAAGAACGAGCAATGTTCATTGGTGGGTACGGGTGAGTCCATTCCCCTGACTCCAACAGTGCTAGTTGATTAGTGCATTTGTTGTTTCTCGGATCAGTTCCTCCCACCAGCACTAGTTGATTAGCGAGTGATGTCATAGCAAACCACTTGGCAGTGTACTCTGGTAGTTTGGTCCATTGATCTTGCTCGAGCTTCACCACTGTACACATGTCACGATCATTGTCTGCAATACCTCCACCAACATACACCGTGTCACCGATAACAACACTCTGTACCGAGCCATCCATCTTGATTGGCATGTCTTTTCCTCTTCTCCATTTCAGAGTGAGTGGAGGTCTCAACTCTTTGGAAGGGGGACCCTGAATAATGAATGAGTGTAATTAGGATATTGTCTACTAATTAACAAGCGAGTGTTACTTGTAGCAATAATTGCATGCACACTAAATCACTTTCTCTAATTAGCTTAAGAGGTGACGCCCACCAGTCTAATAGAATGTACAGTACGATTATAAGAGATCAAAGCTTCTACTATAGCTCTGCAATAATATAATGGTGCATTTTGTCTCACCTGTCTCTGCTGTTGAATGATGGCGTCTCTCCTGACCAGCTCAGCATCTTTGTGCTCGATCTGTTCCCTGTGTGCCTGTACAGGGGAACGTTGGTAGATATCTTTGAACACAGATGTGAATATCATTAGTGGAAAATTCTACAACAGAATGAGAACAAACAACAATTTCCGCTAAAGGAAGTACATAATTATAGGAACACTCAAACGGATGTGTAGTTACGGCTTAACACATGAGATAGCATCCATGCATGTTAAGGTACAATACTATTGTTGCTGTGGGAATCTCATTATCACACTACATGTACGCACCCGCACCTTCTTGACTGGTTGAGTGTCCTTTGACTCCCTCTTTGTTGCCTCCAATGTGTCCGAGCCTCTTGTATCTAATTTAAGAGAGATTATAGGATATCAAGTTGGCCAAACACTCACCTTTAGTGACCTTCATTGGAGTGAAGGTTGTCGTGCTTATTCTTGTGTCTTTAGACATCTCCTCAATACCTTCTAGTTTGAGTTTGCTCAGATCCCTGTACGTGACATGTACATACTTGTAATTATTATAATAATACGAATATTATATTACTGTAACTATATACGGCCCATGCTTCTTAATTAACTTACGGTATAATTATTATATTATGCCAGGAGTATGGAGTATGGGTATTATAGTACCTCTTCAAGAACTTACTGTTCCAGCAGAAATGTCTCCACCTCATCCGTACTTCCACAGGTGAGAACTTTGACCCCCATCACACTGAGAGCAGCCTGTACAGTAGGGGACACTGGGTAGATACGCTTGGCAACAGCTACAGTGACGAGAAAGTGGAGCTCCAAGCAGCCTTGTTTGACTGAACGGAGTTGTAGCGCTGCTCTTTGTAGACCAAGTGCTTCAGCAATTCTTGAAGTCAGCCTTTTCACATACTCCAGTGTGGCTACTCGCTCCGTGCACTTGAGAACAAATACTTTGGCCGTTTTCATACGAGATTTTGAAGAGAAAGATTCGGCTGGAACTTCAAACACATTTCGATGACAGAACTGATCATGTGCAGAGCAATACTCACGCAGTTGTGCTTGGTCGTCTGGTGATCCCAGCAGCTCGATGAGGTACTGCACTATCTCATAATTGAAGAAGGAGATGTAATCACGTAGAGTCATGAAGACTTCAGGCAAATTTTTGGCATTTTTGATTTCTTGCTTATCTTCTGGATCAAGTACTTTGACTCCAATCCCGTCGTTGAAAGCGTCAAGGCTGAGAATAAGATCTTTAATCCTTTCCAAAGGGATTCGTTGGTTTTCAAATGATCTTTGGATAATTAGAGTAAAAGCAGTGAAACTAATTATCATTTTCCTTGTATCACGTATGAGCCGATCCTCCAATTCAATTCTAATATCCTCATCAAGGCTAGAGGTGTCGAGGTGTGGGAAGCTGAAGGACGTCGGAGCCTCTGGTGGAGGTTGCTGGTGTGGGGGTGGAGAGAGTGGTGGCTGTTCAACACGGCTGGTCGCAGTCTTGTGACGCTCGTAACTATCGTGCAGCTTCTTGACAACATCGTCAGTAGAAGGGCCAGCGATGGCAGCGATAAAGCCGTGGAATACACTGGGATTGAGCTTAATTCGATGGATGATGGTATCTAAAATCTTTCGAGACTTATCGGAATCCATGACTCCATTCAGTCTAGAGTACTCGAGAACTTCATCTGGTATGTAGCCATTGGAGAAGAGGCTATCAGCATATGCAGCAGTTTGAGCTTTGAAGGTGGACACCAATGCTTCAAAGTTCTCTTGAAAGGACAGGTACTCTGGAGAATGGTCGGGGGTTGCTTGAGTGGCCATTGACAGCTAGCCTGTGAGTGGACCAGGGCATTTCATACAATGGCATATGGTGCACATCAATTTAGCATGTAGAATCTAAAAGGCTTATTATATTTTTTAGTGAAGTTAAACTGAGACTCTTGATCAATTGCAACTTTGAGATAGGCTAGCTATACTGCGAAAAAAATCTTCTGAGATATGAATCATGCACTCACTCCTTATATATAGGCCCTAGCTCTAAGTCATGGGATTAGATAGGAAGTGAACTGGTGAAGGACCCACAAAACCATTGATAATCTTCCTTCAGTGCATGCATGCATAGATACGGATATGATGCTCTGTGATGCATGCGCCCTTGATAGACTGGCTAGTGCTATAGTTATTCTGGCCACGCCCTCCCATACTTCTTGCAAAGAGGCTGGAAATCGAGACTAAGTGCTAGTGGCAGTGACACAGCTACAAGACGCTCTTTTCCTATTCTATCTCGATCCAATGCTGAATCAGCAAGCCACGTGGTGCCTCTGAAACAACAAATCACTTTTAATTTTTAAGCATGGAGCCAGTTAAATTGCCACATCTGTATTTGGTGGATGCTTTGTCCAGTCCTATAATTTGTAGACCACAGTGACATAGCCAGGACCATGGAGAGAGACCATTGCTGAGGAGGTGGGAATAGCAAGCTCCTGGCCAATCAGATGATCCTACATGACGAAGTTGCTCGTAAAGATGCAAGTCTGATGACAAACTCAGGATGATGAGTGAGTGATAGTGTTGTTATTTAATAGCCTGATAGGATATACCTACTGCCAACATTTTCATGTACACTGTTCCTACAGGACGCATTTGATTTTGTTTGGATGGTCCAGAAAGCTGTTTGAAACTTTTAAATAGTATGTTGAAGAGTGCGCCGCGCCAGTAGACTACCATCATGTAGCAAGCTCTGACAAGGGCTCTAATGACACGAGTATTTGACCTTATAGCCAGGGGTCATGTTATGGTGAAGTTGCTTGAGACTATTATAGCCATTGCCTTGGTTACATGTGCAGTGTTTGAAGACGTGCTTGTGTGTGTAGCGTTATTATTGTTTGGCCATAATTCGTAGTAAGTACTGTTCACATGTTTTCTCCCTTCTAGACCTGAGGATTTGTACAAAACAGGTGAGGTGGACTTTGACCCCAACTATGAGAGTTTACTAGCGGAGCTCCACCTAGCAACCAGCGGTAGCAACGCACCTGGAGTGGATCAGATACAATGAGAAACTAATACTGGAGAAGTGAGTGCTAGCATGTCAGACAACTACATACATTGTAGGTCTCTTTCTGAGAGCTTTGTTGACTTGTGTAGTCATCTTGTGTTGCAAACCTCCGATTTAATAGCATCTTTAATAGCATCTTTAATAGTGCTGCAATAATTATAGTGTGCTTAGATCAATAATAGTATTTATTTCAGGCCCAAATTGTATCTGTATCTAACCGCAAACTTCCTTAAAACTCATACTTGTACATCGATCTTGACAAATATAAAAAATTAGTACCCTAAAAACAGAGGAAAATCTTAAGGTTACGGTAACCGTTTGCTCATTAATTATTCATGAGCTAGATCTTTCCAGCTAGAATGAGCTGGAAGTCCAGCTGAAACGCAGTAGTCATTTCATGGCTCGAATAGACACTTTTAGGTGCAGTCTGAACTAAGCTATATGCAGGGCCACACGAAGAGATATTTAAAAAAAAGGCTACTGAAGAGGCTGTTTTCCTTGGCTCTGTCAGCCATTTGTGTTTTGTGAGAGTTTCCTGGCCTGGAACGAAAAAACGCTTCGTGTAGCCCTCCAAAATGGTAAGAAGTATCCTATAAGAACAAGAACACGAAGCTAAAAGTATTTTTGGAAGCATAAAATGACTACTAGTTTGTGTTGTTTCCAGTAACTTGATGATCGCTCAGAGCTTCCACTGAAAGATGTTTTGAAGATTGATACTTGTCATACAGATAGATACACCAATATATTTATCATGTATGTGCTTCAAACTTTTATCATGGCACTTATAGTTTCACAAAAATCATTATAAGAAAATCATGAATATTCATTGAGCAAACTGTTTACCAACCTTAAAATTACTACCCTTAGTTGCTTGTCTCAGTAGTAGGAGATTGTTGCATGTGAGGTTTTAGTTATGTAAACATTGGCTACAACTGATCTGAGGAAATCTATATTGAATACTCTGTGGACCTTAGGTGCATGGAGAGCTGTTTGGATTGATTTGATATGTGGCAAATCAATTAAACATATGAAATAGCATACAAATATTCTTTTCATGTCAAAGAGGTCATAAATAGGTACATTGCTCTGTACAATACAACAGGTACTGACAAGCAGCTAAGCAACGCCATGGACCTCAAATATTTACTCTCTGATTTATCGATATTGCAATATTTGCGAATAAGCCAACAATGTACATGGAGGAGCTACACACAGCGCTTTAAAACCTAACAGTAACATACTTGGCAATTGGATGGATATGTGCCTATTAATCTATTAATTTTGCATTCCAAAGTTGTGGGATAGTTTACATTAAGACAAACCACAAGGTATCAAATCTCCTACAACTGAGACTGTAAGCAACTTGCAAACCACTGTAGTACAACCTTTTTCACCTCACTTGAAATGTACATTTTAAAAACAAAAAAAGAAATGTACCACTAATTGACCTCAGGTATGTGTACATGTAGTAATGGTCAGAGCTGCATGCTCACAGTAAATGAATGATTGCAAGTAATAATGGGGAACCTGGCTGTACAAAATCCTATAATTATTTGTATCTGAGGTGGAGAATGGTATGGCAAAAGCTTGTCAATTGCTGTACCATCGGGAAGCAGCAGATAGATTGTTTGTTGCTGAAGCTACTACATGTTTGGCCTGAGGGTTGTTGATAGATTTCAATGCACTGGAGATGTGTCGCTGCTTATAAAGCCAGCCCAAGGGAGCACTGTCTCACGATGAATTGAATTGATTTGTGAAAAGCCGACTACCTAAAATTCAGACCCAATTGCTTCAGATTATTGGTAGATCTAAAGCTGCTGCCACATTATGCTGTCTACTTAAACGCCTAGGATTCACTCGAAAGAAGGCTAAACACATCAATACAACGCTCTAAAAATAGATGTAGGTCTTGCACAACCAATCATTCATTTACAATTTGAAACTGTGAGCATGCAGCTCTGACCATACTATATGTACACATACCTGAGGTCAATTAGTGGTACATTTCTTTTTTTGTTTTTAAACTGATATTTCAAGTGAGGTTGTAACACAAATCACTATACAATGTTGCTATGCAAACAACATGTAGTCCTGAGCAATAAGGGCTTCTAGAATTTGTATAGCGGTACTTTTTGAGTAGACCCTCAAAAGTACCCACTATAAGGTATCAAGAGTAGATGCTTTTATCTACTCTTGGTGTGTGGAAACTCACACATAAATTATGGTGAGGTTTGAAGAAGTTTCAGGCTGAAGAAACTGTTAGTACGAAGTACCTTAAGGTTATGGGAAACAATGTTTATGAATATTTAATTAGGTACATGTTTATTATAATTATATCCAGAGAACAAAGAAAGTTTTGCAGTACCAAACTTTATACACATATCTCAACAGCACAAATAACCTAGAAAAGAAAATATGGACACTATTCCAGCTTATTGTAGGTGCTGGTCTAACATATACATGATTGCATAAAAATAAATTTTTCGCAACAGTTTATGGACAGGAGAAGGCTCAGAACCAGGGGCTTGCTGTATCCATGGCAAGGTATCAACCTATACTGGAGGGCCAGAAATAACCAGATCCTTCTTTTTCATTCCATAGAGAGCTCAGTACTTGAGAACATACCGTGGATTACTCAGTAGAGCAGAAAGAAAGCAGACTAAAACAAGAATAACTCTTCTCTAATTATGAGTGTACTTGGATTTTTTGTTTCTGGCCCTGCCCTGACATTCTGATAATTAGAAAATCAATATTTCAGAGCTAAGCATGCTGTCAGAGCTGCAAAAACTGACGCAGAACTATTGGACCACTATCGCACGAGTGTCTTTGTGGGCTTTGCAGGTTTTATAATTATATTCATAGCGAAATTTGTATGCGTGGGTGCAACTGTTGCCCATAACCTTAAACACTGACAGATCACCAAATATTGTTTGGAAGTGAAGGGAGTGAAAGCCTATAGCTTATCTAGTAGAGGAATAATTATGTTCGGACCTGATGTTCAAAACTGGTATACGGCAGTGAGCGAGTTAGTAGGTTCTTTAGCGTAACAATTGTTCGTACAGTACAAGTCTCAGCATTAGACCATTCTCTACTTCAAATCCTCCCGATTCTATGAGTCTCCATAGTCTAGTTCTAGAAGCCATGCATCATTGCTCACTTTTTATTTAGTCATGTCAAGAGTTTATGATAGAGGAGAGAGTATCGAACGTAGGCATACTGTGTATCAGATGTATGCGGAGAGTAACGTGACTTCCTGTATCTGTCACTAGGCATACTGTACATCAGATGTATGCGGAGAGTAACGTGACTTCCTGTATCTGTCACAAGCTTGGAATTTGCACACTGACCAATCCAAGCGTGGGTGATATAGTATGTTGAAGAGTGCGCCAGTAGACTACCATCATGTAGCAAGCTCTGACAAGGGCTCTAATGACACGAGTATTTGACCTTATAGCCAGGGGTCATGTTATGGCGAAGTTGCTTGAGACTATTATAGCCATTGCCTTGGTTACATGTGCAGTGTTTGAAGACATGCTTGTGTGTGTAGCGTTATTATTGTTTGGCCATAATTCGTAGTAAGTACTGTTCACAATGTTTTCTCCCTTCTAGACCTGAGGATTTGTACAAAACAGGTGAGGTGGACTTTGACCCCAACTATGAGAGTTTACTAGCGGAGCTCCACCTAGCAACCAGCGATAGCAACGCACCTGGAGTGGATCAGATACAATGAGAAACTAATACTGGAGAAGTGAGTGCTAGCATATGTTAGACAACTACACACATTGTAGGTCTCTTTCTGAGAGCTTTGTTGACTTGTGTAGTCATCTTGTGTTGCAAACCTCCGATTTTATCGTATTTAATAGCATCTTTAATAGTGCTGCAATAATTATAGTGTGCTTAGATTAATAATAGTATTTATTTCAGGCCCAAATTGTATCTGTATCTAACCGCAAACTTCCTTAAAACTCATACTTGTACATCGATCTTGACAAATATAAAAAATTAGTACCCTAAAAACAGAGGAAAATCTTAAGGTTACGGTAACCGTTTGCTCATTAATTATTCATGAGCTAGATCTTTCCAGCTAGAATGAGCTGGAAGTCCAGCTGAAACGCAGTAGTCATTTCATGGCTCGAATAGACACTTTTAGGTGCAGTCTGAACTAAGCTATATGCAGGGCCACACGAAGAGATATTTTAAAAAAAGGCTACTGAAGAGGCTGTTTTCCTTGGATCTGTCAGCCATTTGTGTTTTGTGAGAGTTTCCTGGCCTGGAACGAAAAAACGCTTCGTGTAGCCCTCCAAAATGGTAAGAAGTATCCTATAAGAACAAGAACACGGAGCTAAAAGTATTTTTGGAAGCATAAAATGACTACTAGTTTGTGTTGTTTCCAGTAACTTGATGATCGCTCAGAGCTTCAACTGAAAGATGTTTTGAAGATTGATACTTGTCATACAGATAGATACACCAATATATTTATCATGTATGTGCTTTAAACTTTTATCATGGCACTTATAGTTTCACAAAAATCATTATAAGAAAATCATGAATATTCATTGAGCAAACTGTTTACCAACCTTAAAATTACTACCCTTAGTTGCTTGTCTCAGTAGTAGGAGATTGTTGCATGTGAGGTTTTAGTTATGTAAACATTGGCTACAACTGATCTGAGGAAATCTATATTGAATACTCTGTATTGAATACTCTATGGAGCTTAGGTGCATGGAGAGCTGTTTGGATTGATTTGATATGTGGCAAATCAATTAAACATATGAAATAGCATACAAATATTCTTTTCATGTCAAAGAGGTCATAAATAGGTACATTGCTCTGTACAATACAACAGGTACTGACAAGCAGCTAAGCAACGCCATGGACCTCAAATATTTACTCTCTGATTTATCGATATTGCAATATTTGCGAATAAGCCAACAATGTACATGGAGGAGCTACACACAGCGCTTTAAAACCTAACAGTAACATACTTGGCAATTGGATGGATATGTGCCTATTAATCTATTAATTTTGCATTCCAAAGTTGTGGGATAGTTTACATTAAGACAAACCATAAGGTATCAAATCTCCTACAACTGAGACTGTAAGCAACTTGCAAACCACTGTAGTACAACCTTTTTCACCTCACTTGAAATGTACATTTTAAAAACAAAAAAAGAAATGTACCACTAATTGACCTCAGGTATGTGTACATATAGTAATGGTCAGAGCTGCATGTTCACAGTAAATGAATGATTGCAAGTAATAATGGGGGAACCTGGCTGTACAAAATCCTATAATTATTTGTATCTGAGGTGGAGAATGGTATGGCAAAAGCTTGTCAATTGCTGTACCATCGGGAAGCAGCAGATAGATTGTTTGTTGCTGAAGCTACTACATGTTTGGCCTGAGGGTTGTTGATAGATTTCAATGCACTGGAGATGTGTCGCTGCTTATAAAGCCAGCCCAAGGGAGCACTGTCTCACGATGAATTAAAATGATTTGTGAAAAGCCGACTACCTAAAATTCAGACCCAATTGCTTCAGATCTAAAGTAGATCTAAAGCTGCTGCCACATTATGCTGTATACTTAAACGCCTAGGATTCACTCGAAAGAAGGCTAAACACATCAATACAATGCTCTAAAAATAGATGTAGGTCTTGCACAACCAATCATTCATTTACAATTTGAAACTGTGAGCATGCAGCTCTGACCATTACTATATGTATACATACCTGAGGTCAATTAGTGGTACATTTCTTTTTTTGTTTTTAAACTGATATTTCAAGTGAGGTTGTAACACAAATCACTATACAATGTTGCTATGCAAACAACATGTAGTCCTGAGCAATAAGTAGTCTCGAATACCCGCCTCAACCTAAAAGCTTGAGTCTGGTCAAACTCACATATGAACTTTGTTCTGCACAGTCAGCAAAGTCAAGTGGGCTACACGCCCACAAGCATAGTGATAAAGCCACAAGCCACTGCATGTTAGGGACAGAACATACACAGAGGGCTATATCAGACAGTGTATAAATTAAGGCTAGGAGTTGAAAGCCTACGAGAAAACACTGAGCTTGAAGCCATCATTGCACAGAGCTAGAGGGCCATGAAACCATGGTCGAGGGTCACATTCACATAAATGAGCATTTAGGCTGTTAATTTCGACAAGGTGTTCCAATTGCCAAAGGTCCTGTTGCTAGTCTGGAGAGTTCTAGTATCACATCCTTACAACTCTCTCCATGAATTTTCCTACGTCGCCTTCTGTCAGGGGCTAATTCTTTCTACTAGTAACAATCCATGCTGCCGTGGCAGTTAGCTATAATGATATTCATGTAGACTATAATTTTATTCATGTTCCACACCCACTTGTGGTCAATTAAATGTCCAAGAAATTCCTGGACACACTTGAACCAAACTTCAATGTGAGTTTGACCAGACTCAAGCTTTTAGGTTGAGGCGGGTATTCGAGACTAAGCAATAAGGGCTTCTAGAATTTGTATAGCGGTACTTTTTGAGTAGACCCTCAAAAGTACCCACTATAAGGTATCAAGAGTAGATGCTTTTATCTACTCTTGGTGTGTGGAAACTCACATATAAATTATGGTGAGGTTTGAAGAAGTTTCAGGCTGAAGAAACTGTTAGTACGAAGTACCTTAAGGTTATGGGAAACAATGTTTATGAATATTTAATTAGGTACATGTTTATTATAATTATATCCAGAGAACAAAGAAAGTTTTGCAGTACCAAACTTTATACACATATCTCAACAGCACAAATAACCTAGAAAAGAAAATATGGACACTATTCCAGCTTATTGTAGGTGCTGGTCTAACATATACATGATTGCATAAAAATAAATTTTTCGCAACAGTTTATGGACAGGAGAAGGCTCAGAACCAGGGGCTTGCAGTATCCATGGCAAGGTATCAACCTATACTGGAGGGCCAGAAATAACCAGATCCTTCTTTTTCATTCCATAGAGAGCTCAGTACTTGAGAACATACCGTGGATTATTCAGTAGAGCAGAAAGAAAGCAGACTAAAACAAGAATAACTCTTCTCTAATTATGAGTGTACTTGGATTTTTTGTTTCTGGCCCTGCCCTGACATTCTGATAATTAGAAAATCAATATTTCAGAGCTAAGCATGCTGTCAGAGCTGCAAAAACTGACGCAGAACTATTGGACCACTATCGCACGAGTGTCTTTGTGGGCTTTGCAGGTTTTATAATTATATTCATAGCGAAATTTGTATGCGTGGGTGCAACTGTTGCCCATAACCTTAAACACTGACAGATCACCAAATATTGTTCGGAAGTGAAGGGAGTGAAAGCCTATAGCTTATCTAGTAGAGGAATAATTATGTTCGGACCTGATGTTCAAAACTGGTATACGGCAGTGAGCGAGTTAGTAGGTTCTTTAGCGTAACAATTGTTCGTACAGTACAAGTCTCAGCATTAGACCATTCTCTACTTCAAATCCTCCCGGTTCTATGAGTCTCCATAGTCTAGTTCTAGAAGCCATGCACCATTGCTCACTTTTTATTTAGTCATGTCAAGAGTTTATAATAGAGGAGAGAGTATCGAACGTAGGCATACTGTGTATCAGATGTATGCGGAGAGTAACGTGACTTCCTGTATCTGTCACAAGCTTGGAATTTGCACACTGACCAATCCAAGCGTGGGTGATGTAATCTATCAACCCATCCAAGTGTGGGTGATGTAATATACTTTCTTGATAGATTACATCACCCACACTGGATTGGTCAGTGTGCAAATTCCAAGCTTGTGACAGATACAGGAAGTCACGTTACTCTCCGCATACATCTGATGCACAGTTACATGCCTACGTTCAATACTCTCTCTCTATCATAGACTCTCTCTCTATCATAGACTCTCTATCATAAACTCTTGGTCATGTGAATGTGAATGTACCCAATACTATTTGTTTGCATAGCAACATTGCATGGTGGTTTTGTGGTAAGCAGTGAATGATATGTATCAAGAGTAGATAATTATTCTACTCTTGTATGTATGCAAACAGCTGTATCAGCAGGGTTAGCACTTCAGTGCTCTAGTTCTAATTGTAGATCGACTGATTGATTCGTCTTCCATACAGTACTATTGTTTAATTTTTCCACCCCTGACCTTTGCCCCCAGTTATGCGGCCATTTTTCAGCCCGGCCAAGTGTTGAGGAGACAAGAAGAGGCACTGAGAATGGAGGTAGAGGTACAGAGTACATTAGCTGGAAAATACATTTGTGTCATACTTTGTAGAGTCCCTTAAAGTCATTCAAGGTCAGCTATAGTGTGTCCTATTCAGCACATGATGTGTGTTTCCCTGTAATGTATTGGAAGGTGTGCAATGTACAATCATGTACGACCCGCACACACCACCTTTAGGCTGCTAAGAGAGGGATCTCACGTAAACTGGCCACTCAGACGCTAACAGACCTCAGCAGTATGGAAAAGGGTCTGTCATCAGAGACTACAAACTGCCCAGCCCTTACATGCAGCCCACCTCCAGTCTGGTGAGCAGCCTATAAGCAGTGAGGGACAGTCTGAAGACATGGGTCCATGGACAGGGGCTACCGAGAAACCTCCAAGGTACTTATTCGATTTAAAGCGTAAATATTAGGAAGCCACAGAGGTCATTTCTTTGGAGACTGAACAATTATGTTGAAGTCCTGGTGTCGCATATTTAGAGGGTCGCATCTAATTGGAGGTTACTCTACTATCCTCGATTACAGGCCCCTTAAAATTACATTGTTTCTAGCGGCCTGGAATCGAGGCTATGGTTTGACCTCTATTTAGGACGCAACATAAAAAATAATTTTCACACACAGCAGTCGCTACTTTTAAGGTCAGAAAATTGCCTAAGATCGAGGGTGTCGCATATTTGGAGGGTGGCCTTAAATTGAACAAGTACGGTACTTGTGTATAATGTGTAGTTGGTTATAATGTGGACCCTAACTTTGGTCTTGTGCATGATACCCAGGTATGTACCCACACAGAGTTCACACCAAGTAACATAAAAGCAAACACTTAAAAACTGTTTTAATACAGAGATACTACACATAGGGACAGAGCCGACCGACGTGGAGACGGTTACTATCGCTACTGAAGAGGTGGTACCCAGTTCACAGTTTGAGATAGAGATAAGTCAGAGTGATGATGGGGAGAGTGTGGAGCAGCTACAGGCCAGTGACTTGGGCCCTAACTTTGGCCTTGTGCATGATACCCAGGTAACACACACACACACAGTTCACACCAAGTAAAGTATAAAAACTAGCACTTAAAAACTAGCACTTAAAACGCCTTTTAAAAGTATCTGGCTTCTAAGACGTTTCGTTTTCGTACTATTTTCGCTTTCGTATTACATGGTTAGAATTTGCATGGCAGGGTGTCATACAGGATTTTGAAGTAGAGGGGGGAAATAAGAAAAGTAACCAGAAAATTTTGCTAAAAAAAGGTCAACTGTTATTTCATAGTATGTAAAATTGCCAGCTATGGACCCTCAGTCAGCAAAAAAGGGGGGGAAATTGGAGATAGGGGGGGGATATCCCCCCTTTCCCCCCCCCTGTATGACACCCTGCATGGTTAGAATTTGCATGATGGTAACTACCTCCCAAATAACGAACACACACACACACACACACACACACACACACACACACACTCACACACACACACACACACACTTGTTGTTCCTGCCCACTCACACAGGAGGTCCACACGCTCACTAGCGATGATGGTTTGCCCTCTGACATGACCTCTGAGGATGGCTCCACCCTCAACGCTATAGGCCACGCCCTCATCCAGATGCAGCAAGGTGGACAGACCACCCCCTCATCTCAGTTACTCATCACTAGGAGCACTTCATCTGGTTCAGAGTCTGGCCAAAATGGTGAGTAATGGAGGCCAAATTTATCAGTGTGACGATACATTTTTGGGGGCAAATCCAAAATTATATATAGGCTTAGATAAGTTATCCAAGTGCTTGTACGTACTAATTACATGTAGAACCATGAGTATTATTGCTAATGTTTGATATAAAATAAGGTTTCTTAGAAGTGGTGTTGAAAAATAGTCAGTTTTTACTATGTTGTTGTGTGTGTTCAGGTCCTCTGTATGTGATGATCCCACCATCCAGTAGTGCTGAGATACTGCATGCAATGGGTCGACCTATAGCACCCAGGATGAGCGGGATATCAACTATGGATTATCACACGGCCGACCCCATCGTTCAAATGCAGTTGTGAGTACACAGTTCATGTGATTGCCTACCTCTGCATAACATGTATGACAGTATGTGTTAGGAAAAGCATCATTTTTGCTAAATACCGTATTACTAGAATATTTGCTGTTGGTAAAAAACCTTTGCGAATCAGCCAAATCAGCAACCCTTTGCGATCTAACTATTGCGTTCTGGCAAGGATCGTGTGTATTTACCCAAAATTAGGTTTTACAATTTTATTGTTTAAAAATTCGCATAATTATGCTCGTAAACATTCTAGTAATACGGTAACTGTGAGGAGTGTTGTTATTATGGTGGTTGGTTTGCAGGTCTGGGGATATGGCGGCCAACAGGGAAGCTCAGAGGAAGGCTACACACAATGAAGGTGCTGCAAATTCAATACTGAAAGTTAGAGTGTACAACAGATGTACATGTACGTACGTGGTCATAATCAAATAGAAGCATTTCCCACAAAGTACAGTTACGAAGCTTTAACATCAAATCTGCCACTTCTAAAACTAGTGTTCAAGCTGGCGCTGTGCTAATGCCTCTCGCCATGTTTTTGCTTTCGCTCAAAAGTATTAGAGTGTTATCTATAATGAATTTTATATTAAAGTTAGCTTATCTATATAAAGTCACTGAGAAGAAAAGACTTATTTACATGCATCTATTGTTGTTATTTATTGTATTATGTGGCTTACCAGGACCTCAAGAAAGAAGAAAATTGATTCTTCCAGTATCTGTAGTTCAGTGTATATAATATCTAAGAAGAAAAGACCTGTGTACATGCATATTGTTATCTATATTGTTATATGGTAGTGTTTTGTGGCTAATACCAGGCCCTCAAGACAAAGATGATTCTGCCAGGAGAATCTGGATTTGGATCTTGGATATCACAACGTGGGAAATGAGCGCGCATGCGCATTACATCCACAGGAATAATTAAAGGGTGTGTCCAAAGAGATAAATGGCTACTGCTAGCTAGCTGTTTTAACAGATATTTTCTGAGTATTGTAGCTAACAAAAAGCTAGCGCTTTAGTGCAAGGCTAACTCATATGTTGAATAGAAAGTTTGTGCGGACAGATGATGCTATGAAAGATTCTGAAGAGACTGCAACAGCCTTCAATGTGAGTCAAACTAGCCATAACTCGAGAAAGAAGCTTTAGTTTGCTAATCCAAGAATCAAAATCCAAGAGAACGTGGCTAGAAGCCTATAGAAGCTGTTAGTTTTCGTCGCATTGCAACCGTTGAGCAGTTATAGCTGGAATACACACACAGACAGACAGACAGACAGACACACACACACACAGTCAGCTTTACCGTATCTCTCGTGCGGCTACGCCTCGAGGCATAGCTAATAACTTGTTTTGTAGAGGCTATCTAATGCTGTAAACGCATTCTTAATTATTAATTATGCCTTGGTTTTTATACTGTACAGTGGTGTACGTGTGTGTGTGTGAGGTCAAGGTTCATTCATTTTGCCAATTGGCTCAGCTTCATTGTACATGCCCTAAGCACGATAATTACCAGTTGTTGTTGTTCTTCCCACGCCCAGTTGAGCGTCGGCGTCGGGACAGGATCAACGAGCTCATCAAGATACTGGCTCAGATAGTGTTTGCTTGTCAGAAGAAAGACGCAACTATACCGGTTCCTTTGTCGGGGTGAGTGTGTGTGTCTGTTCATGTGTATACTAAAGTACTATTGAAAGCCATCGAAATAACTACTAACTTGGTTTTTTTTAAGCCTAAATTTCTTAATATTATTGCTAAGCTTTTTTAAGCATGCATTAGTGTAGAGCCCAGTGTTATGTTAGTAGTAGCATAGAATCCAGCAGAGGCCATCGTATATAACACATGTAGTTAGTTGCTCATAAAATAAAGTTGCTATTTTTTAACAGCAACTAAGTATGTTTTTTTGTTATCTCCACGTACATGTCTCACCCTCACGTCATGTTTCCCTGACTGCAGTATGTGTACAGCAAGGGAACGGTACTGGACAAGACAGTGGACTACTTGAAAGAGCTCGTGTTTTAAAACGAACAACTCACAGCCAGTGCCAAAATCGCAGAGAAATCAACCAACGCTTTAGCAATGCTTCAAAACCAGATCCAAGTCCTAGAGAAAGAGAACGCATTTCTTCGAGCACAGATTATGAGTTTGGAATCGATGCAGCTGCCTCTTCTGGTCAAAAGCAACCTAACCAGCAACTTCTAAACTCTCCTCTGGCCCAGAGTCTCCTCAACACAGTAGTGACCCACTCACCACCGACCACTTCTGTCTCCCCTCCACAACAATCCACACAACAAACTAACAATGTAGCAGCACAGCAACTACTACTATCCCTGGCACAGAACCTCACCAACAGCCCTCTGTTGACCTCACTGGCACAGAACCAAACACCAAGTTCTATCTCATCCCTACAACAACTTGGTGGCATTGTCTCCAGCCTGACACCTTCGCAAGCACAACCTATGCACTTGTCAGCTTCGTCACAATTCTCTCCTCTCTTACAATCATCGCTGCCGACTGGAGCCTCTAATCCAAACACACCACTCTTAAGCTCACTCGTACAAACTCTATCCTCTATTGCGAGCACGACCACTTCTCCGTCCACTCCTGTACCGAAATCCTCCATGCTGTCACAAGCCAACAACAATGGCGGTGGTGGTGGTGGTGGTCTCTCTGCCGCGGCTGCTGCTAGTCTGCTCAACACTCTGATTCTGGCTCAGAATGTGCTCACAAGCAACTCAAGTGCTGGTAGCCCCGGGCAAGATTCAATGTCTATGGAAACGGTGGACCAATCCTCTCAACAGTAGTGTACAGTATATTATAATTGTGGACTGTTTATACTGTTCTAGTTTTAACGTGTGTTTTTTAGTAATCTCTCCTTCACTTACTATAGCTACATTGTCAGTATTATTAAGTATATATAGTTTTTATACATGATATTTGTGTCTTATTCAGTGAACATAAAATAAAATTTGTTGTGAACATAGCCACCCCCATTTATATATAAACCACGCCCATTATAATTATGTGCAGCCTAGCCTCCATCTCAAGCCGCACTTCCTCGAAAGTTGGCCTGGTAATGGACTGCTTGTGCATGAGCTAACCATTAGCTGGCATTGAGAAGAACCTTCATCAAGAACAAAGTACGTGTGTATAATGTGTAGTTATGCAGTGCAATGAGTCCACTGTGTACTATTGAATGTACAGTACACAGAATGGGAACCTAGCATGCTTACTAGTCTGTATGTACATGCACTTGTATACAAGGTATGCTTCAGTATGCAGTTTAGGTGTGTACAGGGAAACGTGTGTCAATTGAGAACACTAGTTCACAATATTTGTACATGACATTGTACAGTACGTGTACCAGACCCTTCATCACACTACCAGTTTGAATGTGTCCATGTCTTGTTTATCCTGGCTACAGAACACTGACTCAGGACGAGGAGGACTTTGACAAGTTCCTGGAGAGTGCCAAAGCTCAGCAGCTCTCACCCTCCACAAAAGGTATCACTTTAACTGACTCTTACGATTATTCTAGTATTCATAATGTAAGTACGTACATATTGTATACCAGTACATGTGTTGTGTGTGGTGTCCCTTTTATCATAGTTGAGCCATTTTGCATTTAGCCAGTATAAATTATAGCTACTATTATCATGTGATTTTCTCACTCCTTACTTCCTAAGCCCTCAAACTTCCACTCAGTATGACTATGACCATGTGATTCTTTAACCCCTCAGTTCCCGAGCCAGCCCCACCCCTCACTGTCTGACTCGGAAGAGGAGATAGACTTTGGATTCTGGGAGAAGGCGTCACCCTACCCTCGGACAAGACCCCAACCAAGGACCTGAACTTGTTACGAGACTGTAATTTGTCTGTTTTTGTAGTCATTCCGGCAAAAAAATTAAATATGTACGTATAACGTACCACCAAGGGCATATAAAAGAAGAGAGGGCATGCAACTCCACTATCAGTACACGTAGCTAGCAGAGTTCAAACGTGGGCGGAGGAATGTGTGCATTTGCATGAAGTGCTAAAAATAGAAATTTCATTTCATGCACAGTCATGCACATTCATCCGCCCACATTTGAACTCTGCTCATATAGGAGTTGCATGCCCTCTCTTCTTTTATACGCCCTTGGTACCACTTCATGTCATAAAATTTTGATGAACGGCTAATTATAATATCTAAAAAAGTTCTTTTCAACACGATAAAAAAGCATCAAGATCGATCATTGAACAATGCTACATTACAAAGAGAAACTACAAAATAACTAATCACTTATAGAAAAGAAATCCACAGTTTGAATACGTTTAGATAGTTCTGTTCGTCCTCCAGCTACAATGACCTCTCCACTAGGAAGTACTGAGCATGTGCAGCCGTATCGTGCAGTAGGCAGGTCTCCCACTTTCACCCACCTCCTGGTGTCAGGCTGGTAGAGGTGGATCGATGAACTTGGGTTGCCTCTTCTGTCGCCTGTTCCACCAACGGCTAATAGTGACCCCCCAATACTGAGAGGAGCTGGCCATACGAGTGGTACTTCCGGTAAGGTCTGCCAGAGAGTGGGTGTGACCAGGTTGGAAAGGGCCTTTGTAATGAGTTCATTGAGGTCGACGTGGTGCACTGTCTTGGTTGCCCAAGTGTGAGCCCACCCTCCCATTAGGTAGAGGGTGTTTCCTATGAGAGTCGAGTTCAGCTGATCGTGGGTTAGGTAGTGACTGAGCAATGTACCATCTTCTTGATGCCACGTCCAACACCTCCACAGAGGAGGTACGTCCTTTATCATCATGCCCACCAGCTACAATGATGTGGTTGTTGAAGGAGACAGCTGTTGAGGAAAAACGAGCAATGTTCATTGGTGGGTACGGGTGAGTCCATTCCTCTGACTCAAATACTGCAAGTTGATTGGTGAGTTTGTAGTTTCTTGAATCATACCCTCCCACCAGCACTAGTCGACTAGCGAGTGATGTCATAGCGAACCACTTGGCAGTATACTGTGCTAGTTTGGTCCATTGATCTTGCTCGAGCTTCATCACTGTACACGAGTCACGATCATTGTCTGCACCACTTCCACCAACATACACCGTGTCACCGATAACAACACTCTGTACTGAGTATCCCATCTTGATTGGCATGTCTTTTCCTCTTCTCCATTTCAGAGTGAGTGGAGGTCTCGACTCTCTGGGAGGGGGACCCTGAATAATGAATGAGTGTAATTAGGATAGTGTCTACTAACAAGCGAGTGTTACTTGTAGCAATAATTGCATGCACACTAAATCACTTTCTGTATTTATTAGCTTAAAAGGCGACGACAACCATGCAGTCTTCTAATAGAATGTACGAATCAAAGCTTTAGGTATATACCATGTAGCTCAGCAATATAATGCATTTTGTCTCGCCTGTCTCTGCTGTTTAATGATGGCGTCTCTCCTGTCCAGCTCAGCATCTTTGTGCTTAATCTGTTCTTTGTGTGCCTGTACAGGGGAAAAAATCTTCCAATTAAAACACAGACGTGAATATAATTTTCTACAACAAAACGAGAACAAGCAACAACTTCCGCTAAATGAAGTACATAATTCCGAGCGAAGCGAGGCTATAATCGTGCTAGGTTCAATCGAGATCAACGGTCGTAGTGGTGGTGGTAGTGGTAGTGGTAGTGGTGGTAGTGGTGGTGGTGGTTGGTCGATTAAAACTAGATCTAGCTCCAGTTGCTCTCCAGTCAAGCGGTTTCGCTCTAAACTCAGCACAGGTACTCTACATCAACGCTATACTCTCCAAACGACTTCTCATCCCATAGTGAAGCTCTGCACGGCCGTTAACCGTGAACTTACTTCAACTATGGTTCTTACCGTGATGATCCGCCACAAAAACGATCATTACACAAACATCTCCAGCTAGATCTAGCTACTTCTCTACCCTACTCTTCTCACAATAATTATGTAGTGTACATGCATCAACACAAGACTCTCTGGCCCGCTTTGGATCTCACAAAGAGGTTCTACACTGTCTTTATTGAATACACAAACCTAGCTTTCTTACGTGGCAATTATTACAACATCTTTACATTAATTTAAACGACGTCAAGCAAAATTTTATGCTGAGCGAGGATTGCACCATGTGTACCCCTAGTTATAGACACACTCAAACGGATGTGTAGTTACGGCTTAACACATGAAACAGCATCCATGCATGTTAAGGTACAATACTATTGTTGCTGTGGGAATCTCATTCACACACTACATGTACGCACGTTCTTGACTGGTTGAGTGTCCTTTGATTCCCTCTTTGTTGCCTCCACTGTGTCCGAGCCACTTGTCAGGTCAGCATCTAAAGTAAAAGAAATCGATATCAACATTAAATGATTTTTTTGTTAGAATTAGGGGGTTGGTGTTAGCTAAAACCATAATTATATAGAGTAGTATGAGGGATTGGAAACAGGATCACAATGACTTCTACATTATTGCCTCTTGAACCATCCGCGTTTCGGTTCAGAGTGCAATAGGAAGTGGGAGTTAACCTCTAGCAGCAACTAAAACCATGCTAAAACTCCTCTTCTCCAGCTTCTGAAGTTGAACCTCTAGTTTTCGACTTTGCTAGCTAGTTATCACTTAGTCATTTCCTGTCCTTAATATTTCCTGTGTTCTATTTAATGGTACATGCATGAGTCTTACCTAGTTAACACTTCTTTTGTATAGGTCTATCTTATTGCTTTGTGCTCTAGCCTGGCGGCCTGCTCCTAGCAGCGCCCTTTGTGTATAGGAGCCTCTGCTCCACTGTCTTTGTTGTCTTAGTATTTACCGTCTCTATGCTTTGTGCATACTGTCTTTTGATCTATGGTGGAATGTTATTAATCTTAATCTTGAACTGCCGCACGCTGCTCGGTGCACGAACACAACAATTAGTTGTGAATTTGTCCAAGTTTGAGTTTCAAGACAATCCTACAACACTTCGGTGAGTTTTTATATGCTTTTTCTTTCTAGAACCAGAGTTTAAATAATCTTTAGCCTAGAAGAAGTATAATATAATAGTGTTTCAAAGTAGTGATTGTAATGAGCCACAATGGTGTTGATTGAAAAACGTTCGTTGCTGCTTTCAAGTCAACTACATGTATACACTAATTGATTTATGTGTTTATTGTAGGCAGTCTGTAATCAGTGGACTGGACTATTGGACTACTGGACTGGACTGGACTGGACTTTGACCTGACATAACAAGACCACAATGACAAAATGATTGTAAACAATGAACAAAAAACACATACTTTTACCACATAGATATCTAGCTATACATTACAAACATACCCAATAATTAAGAACACAATGATAAGCAGCATTCTTGCTTGCACGACAATTGAACTGTTGTTTATAGGCTCAAAGTAGGGAAAATTACACAAACGCAGGAAACGTTACAGGTAGATCTACAGTGAGTAAATATTTCCCAAGTGTGTCTCTAAACATTTATGCCCTTTTTTCAAACCCCTCCTGAAACAGCACCTTTTTCAAGTGATTTTCCTTGTACAGGAGCATCCTTTGTATCTACTACGACCGGATCTGATACAATTAAATAGCGGGGGGGATGCTCATCCGTTTTGTTTGTGGTTTATAGTTTACTAGAAAAGATAAGTGTGTATGTGCAACGGCTTCATGGAAAGTAGGACAGGAGTATGCACAGAGCATGGTCTCAACCAGCTAGGCCAGTTACCTGTCCTCCTATACAGAAAGCTAAACATGCTCTTCAATGCATCATCATGCAAACCTAAAGGCAAGCATTAATTTTTGTTCTTGCCACAGTAGGTGTTTTGTAATGTAGCTAGATGTACATGTGTTAAGTTTTTACAATCATTTGTCATTGTGGTATTATTATGAGGAAAAGGAATGTAATTGGTGTTGCAATATAGTCAGGTCAAAGTCCAGTCCAGTCCTGATTACAGACAGCCTTTATTTGTACCCTCTATGTAGAAGTGAAGAGGTTCTAATTGCACACATTTTAGTTATAGGTTCATCGTAATGTCTTATTTCTATGACCTGAATGCACTCTTGTGAGAAGTTACACCTAGCTCAATTTAGTGGTAAACGTTGAACATGTCGACTGTTCATGTATGCCTTGAAGACCCAAATTCCAACATCACCAGGAAAATGCAAGAATTAAAGAAACAACTTCAGAAAGATTATGGGATCCATATAAAATCATAAAAGAACGTGAGAAGAAGAAGAAAGTCTTTTTTGTTATTTTTGTAACTTTTCCACACAACGTTCAATTCAGATTATATTTCACAAAAAATATCACAATAATAACGAGTGTTGCAAGCGTTCGCTTGCTAAATAAATGCCTCTCGCCATGTTATGCTTTCGCTCAAAAAGTATATTAGTGTTATAGTAGTTTCTATTTCTATAATGAATTTTATATTAACCCTTTCCCGGCTTTGGACGACATATGTTGTCCAGCGGACCGAGATTTTTCAAAAATTTGCTGTGCTGGAGCTATGCGCACGCTGTAGGTACCAGCACAAGCTGCTCTTCCACATGGTATTTTCAACATCTTGCTTCGAGGTACGCTTTGTGCAGTACTGTCAAAAGAAAAGTGACCGTTGATGATGACTTCAAGATCTTCGTAGTACAACCTCAGTGGGGTTCTAGAGCTGCTAGACAGTGAGAATATCGATGCTTATGGCCTTGTAGAGTGAGAGGACAGTGACTGGGATCATAGCTAGGTAGGAAGCTACCTCAAGCTAAAAATAAAGAGCCTGAAGGAGCTGGACCAAGTTTCTGGATCTGGTAAGTCTAGAGTAGCATTTGTATAACATACTGTATTCTGATAGCTTCAGGATAGCTTCAGTATAGGTTTGCTTAGGCTAGTTAGTACAGCAGTGGATATCATGAGCCACCATTGAACTTGTAAACGTGTGTGTAGGTGAAGAACGTTTCCCGGGAAAAGGGCGTCTGCTGATACGACCTCGCAGAGAAGTTTCGGCAGATCCTGATCGAACAATGTCACCGTGAGAACATTGAGAACACTTACTTAGTGTCTATAGTCACTTTGTGCCTTCGTATAATATTGTTTGTGTACATAATTGTGAATGTTTGTAAACAATCGCTAATTAGTTGGGGGTGGTCAGTTGCTAGATAACGATGATGATGTCATGGTACCCCCGGGATCTGGGCTACCTGTAGGAAATAGTTACGAGTGATTTCATGTATAGTTCATAAGATATGGATTTTTAAAGAAAAACATGTATTTATTCTGTATTATTTTGTTTTAATTAAAGCCGGGAAAGGGTTAATATCTATATAAAGTCACTGAGAAGAAAAGACTTATTTACATATGCATCTATTGTTGTATTATGTGGCTTACCAGAACCTCAAGAAAGAAGAAAATTGATTCTTCCAGGATCTGTATAGTTCAGTGTATATAATATTTAAGAAGAAAAGACTTGTGGATCTTGGATATTATTTTCTCACACATGGGGAATGAGCGCGCATGTGCATTACATCCACAGGAATAATTAAAGGGTGTGTCCAAAGAGATCAATTTCACAAATGGCTACTGCTAGCTAGCTGTTTTAACAGATATTTTCTGAGTCTTGTAGCTAACAAAAAGCTAGCGCTTTAGTGCAAGGCTAACTCATAGAAAGTTTGTGCGAACAGATGATGCTATGAAGAGACTGCAACAGCCTTCAGTCAGTGGTGGATCCAGGGGGAGATCCCAGGGTACCGGGTGCCACGGATCCCCCCTTTCAGTCTAGCTATTTTGGCTATTGTGGCTTTACTACAGCTACCAGCTAGCTATTTATCAGTTTTGTAGCTATTGTAATTTGATTCAATGATTGTGCCTGTTGTTTTGATGCACCAACTGCCAAAGGAGTGTTCAGGTTAGCCTAGGTTAGCTAGTTGACTGTTCGTGGCAGCTAGCTAGCTCTACGCAAGTCTATTATGGGACTTCCCCTGGCTGAGTATGGGATTTTCCCTAGCACGTAGTTTGGAGCCCCCCTTTCATTTTTCCTGGATCCGCCACTGCTTCAATGTGAGTCAAACTAGCCAGAACTCGAGAAGCTTTAGTTTGCTAATCCACGAATCAAAATCCAAGATAACGTGGCTAGAAGCCTATAGAAGCTGTTAGCTTTCGTCGCATTGCAATCGTTGAGCAGTTACAGCTGGAACAGACACACACACAGTCAGCTTTACCCATAGATTGAAGAGTTAGAGGGATAGGAAACGGAGTGGTGCACGTGATGATTTTACATTGAATCTGCAGTGGAGCCTCGAAAATTATCCGCGTTACGCCCTATGAACAAATTTTTGCCGGGTAACTCCCAAAGCTGTGTTTCCTCGAGACATCATCTCTTTCAGCAATTTATAACACGCCTAGTCCATGAGCCACGTGTAGTACTTGCTAATGACTGACCACACCCAGTAAAAAGAGACTTTCCAATGTTCCCAAGGCTGTTTTAGAGCTATTGGAACATGTAACGTGTAAGCGTGCTGGTTATGACTACTACAATAGGTATATATAGACCTTGAAATATAAGTAAGTTGCACGGACTAAGCACAGTTACTTGTAGTTTATTATGCACTGGGTGTAGAAATAGATATTGTTGTGATGGCCTCGATTAAACCGCAGCGTAGCGCAGATGTTACTTGAGATACCAACCGTTTCCTATCCCTCTAACTCTTCAATCTCTGCTTTACTGTATCCCTCGTGCGGCTACGCCTTGAGGCATAATGACCAACAACAGACAGTTGATATTTCCAAATGGCCAACAGGCATAATAATAATTATCTTTAGAGCCTATCTATAGTGTCTAAAGTGAGATTCAGAGGAGGTCCATGATGCTACAAGCTCTCCCCTACAGCATATGCAGTATGTATGCAGGAGCGATCAAATTTGCTGCTCATGACATCAGCCCTGTCTTCTGTATTCTTGCTACTCATAGCCAGTCACCCTTGGTATAGCCTCGATTCAAGCCCGGTGGCCTAGCCTAATCATAATTATACATACATCCGAAACACGGATGGTTTCATCCGGTTCTATTGCCGTTTCCAATCCCTCTTACACTCTATCTATGCTAAAACGTAAAACACATAATTATAATTGACTCACAGATGTCCCTGGCAGATGGTCTCCTCGTCATGTCTTCCTGCAAGCAACTGTCGATAAGCTTCCTTAACCTGAGTGTGTGAGGGATCCTGGCAACATGGTATAATCGATCTTCTTCAGATTTAACCGTCTTCAGTCTGCAAACAATCTGCACCATAATTGCCCCAAGGGAAAAAACATCCACACTATTATCGTAGTTCTCATTGTCCAATCGATTCGCCTCGCGAGGTAGATACCCCATACGGTGACCAAAGGCTGTGAGGGTGTGGCTAAGCTTGGAGGGATCGTATAATCGTGACATGCCAAAGTCAGAAATCTTTGCGACAGGCACTGGTCGTGTAAGCTTCAGCAAGACGTTATCGCCACAGAGGTCACGGTGGATAATTTTATTGCTGTGAATGTAGGCCAGACCACAAGCCACGTCTTTGGAGAGGCTAATTTCACATTCGCTAGTGAGGGACTCTTCATCAAGGCCAGAGAAATAGGATCTCAGATTGCAATCCATCAGCTCAACAACGAGGATTGTACCATCAGTTTTGGGGTGCTTAGCAGTCGACAAATACAGAACAACGTTTGGGTGCTGGAGTGACTTGAGAAACTCACACTCACGATCAAATGCTTTGCTAGCTTCTTCACTTTTGCCGATTGGAATATTTGCCTGCATCTCCATAGCATCGTGAAGCAGCACTTTGACTGCACAAATCTCGCCCTTGTAGCTGCCTTTGAAGACTGCTCCAAATGCACCTTTACCAAGTCGTTGGTCTAGAAAAACAGTCAAATCCTCATTGATATCCTGGTGATTTTGGTCAACTGTAGAACATTGTGTGTGTGTGTGTGTGTGTGTGTGGGGGGGGGGTGAATATTATAGCAGCTAACGAACTAAGCATCATGTGTGATTCCTCAGTGCTGAACTAGTGCTTACCCTCTGACTTCACGTCAGTAGGATTGCTTGCACCAGTAGACTGTAGATGATCTTTCTCGATGGTATTGGCTATGTCACTGTGGCCTACGATAGGACTTGACAAAGCTTTGACAACATCTTCCCAGCGTCTCTTTTCACCTTTCAGCCATTCTTTCAAACCCTCACGATAGCAGTCATCAGGATCGTCTCGCCATTTTGTACCAATGCTGTCGATGGTATCAGAGGATATCTCAAGAACCAACAAGAAGTTTCGCCACTTGATTCGAGCATCAAACGTAGCTATGTATAGTTTTCCTAGATCTGCTATTGTGAGATAGTCAGACATCTTCTCTGTAGAGAGTGGAATAAGATAAACAATGAATGTATAATAATTATAATTATATTATGTCAGAATTAGTGTGTGCAAATTATATCATGCCATCTAAATCATGTACATGCAGTAAACAGTGCTGTCTGCACTCACTGATAATAATCCAGAGGCTCTGTACAGTACAGTATCTTCACAGCATGATACAGAAATACAGAAAAACAGCAACTAACAAGATACGCCCTCTTTCTCTGCAGAATAAACAATAATCTGTCACGTGCAATAACACATACATTACTAAACCTTCTTCTTCTTCTTCTTCTTTGTAGCCTCCAAATAATGACTAAACCACGTGGTGCTTCCAGAGAAACAGAAAAGAAGAAATTGTGCAGTCAGTTTTGAAGCTCTGAGCAAGTGGTCAAACTATTTGTCTGTATTGGTGGAGGCTGAAGACATGAGTCCATGGACAGGGACTACTGAGGAACCTTCATCAAGAACAAGGTACATGTTAATATTAATGTGTAGTTAACTTTGGCCTTGTGCATGATACCCTACCCAGGTAACACACACACAGTTCCAAGTAACATATAAAGCTAGCACTTAAAAACAAGGTCTCCTAAGAAGTTTCGTTTTTGTTCGCTTTCGTATTACATGGTTAGAATTTGCATGATGGTAACTACCTCCCAAATAACGAACACACACACACACACACTTGTTGTTCCCGCCCACTCACACAGGAGGTCCACACGCTAACTAGCGATGATGGTTTGCCCTCTGACATGACCTCTGAGGATGGCTCCACCCTCAACGCTATAGGCCATGCCCTCATCCAGATGCAGCAAGGTGGACAGACCACCCCCTCATCTCAGTTCCTCATCACTAGGAGCACCTCATCTGGTTCAGAGTCTGGCCAAAATGGTGAGTAATGGAGGCCAAATTTATCAGTGTGACGATACATTTTTGGGGGCAAATCCAAAATTATATATAGGCTTCGATAAGTTATCCAAGTGCTTGTACGTACTAATTACATGTAGAACCATGAGTATTATTGCTAATGTTTTAATTATAAAATAAGGTTTCTTAGAAGTGGTGTTGAAAAATAGTCAGTTTTTACTATGTTGTTGTGTGTGTTCAGGTCCTCTGTATGTGATGATCCCACCATCCAGTAGTGCTGAGATACTGCATGCAATGGGTCGACCTATAGCACCCAAGATGAACGGGATATCAACTATGGATTATCTCACGGCCGACCCCATCATTCAAATGCAGTTGTAAGTACACAGTTCATGTGATTGCCTACCTCTGCATAACATGTATGACAGTATGTTAGGGAAAGCATCATTCTTGCTACATACCGTATTACTAGAATACTTTGCTGTTGGTGAAAAACCTTTGCGAATCAGCCAAATCGGCAACCCTTTGCGATCTATAACTATTGCGTTCTGGCAAGGATCGTGTGTATTTACCCAAAATTAGGTTTTGCAATATTATTGTTTAAAAATTCGCATAATTACGCTCGTAAAACATTCTAGTAATACGATAACTGTGAGGAGTGTTGTTATTATGGTGGTTGGTTTGCAGGTCTGGGGATATGGCCGCCAACAGGGAAGCTCAGAGGAAGGCTACACACAATGAAGGTGCTGCAAATTCAATACTGAAAGTTAGAGTGTACAACAGATGTACATGTACGTACGTGGTCATAATTAATACCTGCTGACACTGTGTATCCAGAGGAGGTTCGACAGGTGCAGTGCAGCTCAAGCAATTAGTCTCTGATTACACGCTTGCATGAGCGGATAATTAGTGTTCATGCAATCAAAGGCTAATACATACTAACACTGTGTATTTGTACTAACAATGTTAGTTGATTAATAATAATGTTTCTCTGTTGCACAGGATGAGTGCTAACTCGGCTCTGTTTAAGTCCAAGAGCAAGAAATGAAAGTGGCTCAACTAGTGAGTTGTGTCACGTCAGTTAGTGTGTAGAGTTGTAGTGAAGCTTTTCTTATTCTAGTCACTCTATAGAGATTATTATAGAATACAGTCAGGTTAATGGACTCCATAGCGGACCTATGCCACCTCTAGAGTACAGCTATACTGTTTCACTGTAGATAATCTAGTGCAATAAGATACTATTAGTTCTACTAAAACTCGTTATCAAAAGTTTCAGCCTATAGTCTAGTTTTATTTTATTGCTCCCGTTACTTGCTGCTTAGCCAGATCATATATACTATTGTATAACACTCCTCTGGTTTCTATAGATCTTTATTATTTATGTCAACAGCCGAGGGTAGCACTTCAGTGCTCTAGTTCTAATTGTAGATTGACTGATCGATTTGTCTTCTGTACTATTGTTTGATTTTTCCACCCCTCATCTTTTCTGGCCCCCAGTTATGTGGCCATTTTTCAGCCCGGCCAAGTCTTGAGGAGATAAGAAGAGGCACTGAGAATAGAGGTAGAGGTACAGAGTACATTAGCTGGAAAATGCATTTGTGTCATACTTTCTAGAGTCCCTTAACGTCATTCAAGGTCAGCTATAGTGTGTCCTATTTGAAGGTGTGCAATGTACAATCATGTACGACCCCCCCCCCCACACACACACATTTAGGCCTACTATGCTGCTAAGAAAGAGAGGGGCCTCAGGGGCCTCACGTAAACTGGCCACTCAGTGTGACTGTGACCATGTGACTCTTTAACCCCTCAGTTCCCGAGCCCCACCCCTCACTGTCTGACTCGGAAGAGGAGATAGACTTTGGATTCTGGGAGAAGGCGTCCACCCTACCCTCGGACAAGACCCCAACCAAGGACCTGAACTTGTTATGAGACTGTTAAATATTATTTTGTCTGTTTTTGTACTATTTTCTGGCAATGTAATTATGTATGTACCACTTCATGTCATCATAATAACTATAATTAATGCGATAAAATTCTGTTGCAACTTAATTTTCTCAACATGATAAAAAGAATATCAATATCGTTCTAAACTCATCGCACAATTAAAGAGAAACAATTAACAAAATAACTAATTAGCACTTACAGAGAAGAAATGAACAGTTTGAATATAAGTAAACGGTTTTGTTTCTCCTCCAGCTACAATGACCTCTCCACTAGGAAGTACTGAGCATGTGCAGTTGTATCGTGCAGTAGGCAGGTCTCCCACTTTCACCCACCTCCTGGTGTCAGGCTGGTAGAGGTGGATCGATGATCTTGGGTTGCGTCTGTCGTCCCGTCCACCAACGGCTAATAGTGACCTCCCAATACTGAGAGGAGCTGAATACACGAGTGGTACTTCCTGTAAGGTCTGCCAGAGAGTGGGTGTGTCCAGGTTGGAAAGGGCCTTTGCAATGAGTTCATTGAGGTCGACGTGATACACTGTCTTAGTTGCACTCCGAGTGTGATCGAACCCTCCCATTAGGTAGAGGGTGTTTCTTATGAGAGTCGATTTCAGTTCTGTTTGTGGGTTAGGTAGTGACTGAGCAATGTACCATCTTCTTGATGCCACGTCCAACACCTCCACAGAGGAGGTACGTCCTTTATCATCACGCCCACCAGCTACAATGATGTGGTTGTTGAAGGAGACAGCTGTTGAGAAAGTACGAGCAATGTTCATTGGTGGGTACGGGTGAGTCCATTCCCCTGACTCAAACACTGCAAGTTGATTGGTGGGTTTGTTGTTTCTTGGATCATTTCCTCCCACCAGCACTAGTCGATTAGCGAGTGATGTCATAGCGAAGTACCTGGCAGTGTACTCTGGTAGTTTGGTCCATTGATCTTGCTCGAGCTTCATCACTGTACACATGTCACGATCATTGTGTGCATAGCCTCCACCAACATACACCGTGTCACCGATAACAACACTCTGTACCGAGATGCCCATCTTGATTGGAATGTCTTTTCCTCTTCTCCATTTCAGAGTGAGTGGAGGTCTCAACTCTCTGGGAGGGGGACCCTGAATAATGAATGAGTGTAATTAGGATAGTGTCTACTAACAAGCGAGTGTTACTTGTAGCAATAATTGCATGCACACTAAATCACTTTCTCTAATGTACTAATCTCACCTGTCTCTGCTGTTGAATGATGGCGTCTCTCCTGACCAGCTCAGCATCTTTGTGCCCAATTTGTTCCCTGTGTGCCTGTACAGGGGAACGTTGGTGGAAATCTTTGAATTAAAACACAGACGTGAATATCAGTAGTGGAAATTCTACAACAGAACGAGAACAAACAACAATTTCCGCTAAAGGAAGTACATAATTATAGGCACACTCAAACGGATGTGTAGTTAGCGGCTTAGCATGATTTATACAATAGCATCAATTGTTGAGGTATACTACTATTGTTGGAATCTCATCGACACACTTAGCTACATGTACGCAAACAAATATCATTATTGTAGTATAATACTAGCGTATAAGAGTGTGTGCATTTGGTGACTACTATAATACCTGTAAGAGAGCGGCCCTCTCAACTAGAGCAGCCTCTCTCTGGGAAATGAGATCAGTGATCGTTGACTCTTGTTCACTGAGTCGTCTGTCCTTGTCAGCAATCACACCATCTTTGGTGGCAGCATTAGCACGGACACTATTCAATATCTGTATAAAAAAAGGTTATCAACATGCTAGCTCGTTGAACAAAATAGCTTATAATGAATAAAATAAACTGGTTCTGCTGACCTGTTGCTGTCTAGCCAGCTGAGTATCTTTGTCCGCTACTTCCTCATCTTTTTGAACAAGTTGATCGTCTTTTTGTGCCAGTAGTGCAACGCTCTGTTCGAGTTGGTTGTTTTTTTGCACTAGAAGTGCATCTTTCTCAGTAAGTTGCTCATCTTTCTGTACTATTTGCTCATCTTTCCTCTCCAGTATCCTGTCCTTCTGGACCACCTCTCTCTGAAAACAGAGTACAGCATGCAGTGTCAGACCCTTGCACCTACTAGCTCACTGGACTGGACTCACCTGTAGAGCCTCTATCCTCTTCTCCTTTGCCCTGAGGGTCCTGGCAGTCTTCACTCGTCCAATGTCCAGCTGGAGCAGTCCTCCGTCCATCTCCCTCTCCACCTCCTCCAGAGACGAGAGGAGCTCAGCGGTGGTCGGTCTTCTCTCTGGGGTGTTGGCCAGACACTCCTTCACCAGACCAAACAGAGGGTGCTCACGTCCACCCGCCAGACTCCTCTCAAGGAGAGCCGTGTAGGGACCTCGACGCTCAAACTCTGAGCGAGCCAGGAGGTGGTCTGGGTTGTTGGGGTCGCTGTACGTGGGGGCAAGGAGATCTCCTGGAAACACCTAGTCCAATGACACGAGTGAAAGAACATGTGAATACTGACTGTCATGATTGTTTTTATGTATGTCTGGAGAAAATGAGTGCACGTATATTCACAATCATACACATACAAAATGCATTTGCTGAAGGTCAACAATATTAAAGGGGGATCTCCCCAACACATACAACCACAATACTTATAAGGTAATTCACTGCATGAAAGGTCACCAGGAATCTAACCTATGAATATCATTAACTACACACATACTTGTGTGAGTGCAAACAGTTGTAGCACTCCGAAAGAGAAGACGTCCAGACTGGGTCCGTACACACTGTGACCTCTGTCAGAGAGGGCCTCGGGCGGCATGTACACCAGTGTCCCAGGAAACCTCGTCAGAGTCCTGGCCAGTCGACCAGGCTCCAGATTCACGATACGAGAGTTACCAAAGTCTGTGATCTTGGCTCTCAGAGATGCCGTCAGCAGGACGTTCCTGGCAGTGAGGTCACGATGGACCACGGACTCACGATGCAGGTGGAGCAGCCCTCGAGCCACACAGACCAGAATGTACTGGGTGACAGAGAGGGGGATGTTGGGGGTGGACTCCAGGAGATCGTCCAGACTTGAGTCCAGCCTCTCCATGATCAGGAGGGGCAGTCGAGAGCCAGTCACGAAACACAGCCCAATGAACTGGGTGATGTTGGGGTGACGGATGCGAGCCATGAGTCGACACTCTCGGCGGTAGTTCCCAGCTAGATTGGCCACTCCACCACGCTCGTCCGTCTCCAGGAGAACCTCGTGGATCTTCTTGGCTGCATACACCTCACCATTGATCATCACCTGTGCATGGAGGCAGTCACACTTGAATAGCTAGCAGATACACTAGAGACAGTGCACAGAAACAGAGCATGCAGTGACTGACCTCTTGAACAGAGCCATAGGAGCCAGTTCCTAGAACTCTCTCCTCTCCAAAGTGCTCCACATTCTCCAGCACAAACTCCCTCAAGTCAGCATCATCTCGCAAAGAAAACATTGCTAGTATTAAAAGTTGACCCAGCTAGCTAGCTTGACAGCTACACAAGATACGCCCCTTTTCTTATTCAATCACATGCAAATAACTGCTGAATCAGCAAACCACGTGGTCATTTTGAAGCGTGGAGCAAATGGCTACTATTGTCTCAGTGTTAGGTGGAGGCTTTGTCCAGCCCTATAATTTGTAGACCACAGTGACATAGCCAGGACCATGGAGAGAGACCATTGCTGAGGAGGTGGGGATGGCAAGTTCCTGGCCAATCAGATGATCCTACATGACGAAGCTGCTGGTAAAGATGCAAGTCTGATGACAAACTCAGGATGATGAGTGAGTGATAGTGTTGTTATTTAATAGCCTGATAGGATATACCTACTGCCAACATTTTCATGTTCACTGTACCCAAGTATTGTATTTGGATGGTCCGGAAAAACTGTTGTAAACTAGTACATGTATGTAGAGGAGCCTACGCACGCGAGGGACTGGCAAACTGCCTATCAGTCACTCGTCTCAGCTGCAACGAGCATTGCAGCCTATCAGATATTGCTCAACGTCATATTAGCCCTGTAATTAATTGTAACCGCACTTACACTTCAGGGGATTCAGTGCATTCCATAGTAGCTACAGCAAAATTTAACCACATTATCTATCATGTTTGGTAGTGTCATAATTATGATCCATATATTCCGCTGAGACGAGTGACTGATAAGCAGTTGGCCAGTCGCTCGCGCTACGCGCCAGTCTACCTTTTTAATACCCTCGAAATATACCCGCTATATACGGTAGCTTCTTTATAGTGCATAGTGTGCTTTAATCAGTATGAAATTCATGCCCAAATTGTGGAAAATAAGCGTGGACAATATTTAAATAACACGCATAGTTTAGTACATGTACGTGTACGTGTACTGAGTTTGCAATTCCTCAGGGCTATGTTCAAGCTGAACCCCAATGCAAAGACGTCAAGTTCAACCTGAATGCCCAAGAGTTCAAACCTCCGAGAGCAAGCTTCTCTCCAGTGGTAACTGCCTCCTCCACACCTCTCCGGTAAATGCAATCATATTATAATTGTGAAATAGCTTTTCCCAAATTTCGAATGTCAAAATGTGCATACCCCCAGGCCATAATAATCTGTCTTTGAGCTCGTGCATGTACATGTACAATCTGCCATCATGATCTTAGTATTAGCATTGTACATGTACGGGATTGATCCCCATCCAGAACTACGAAACTAGCTGGCAAAAAGGACATCTAATTATTATTGCATATTGAGAATGCATTTTCAGTTGGTTGTATAATTGTTGCTTAGCAGTGGACTTTATAAATGCTCTGTAGTACCCAAAAGGACAACTCCCCTAGAAGTGTCCTACTGGAATCAATATTAGGAGTTTTCACACTTTTTGTGTTTGGCCAGAGCCATTTGTTTATGCACAAGTCATATTTCTGCCTGACAGGGCCTTTGGGCCGTAGCCTTGGGCCTTGTCTGAAACCATGTTGGAGCCAAAGCTCCGTTCTGCAAATTGTGATTATGCTTATTTATATGCGTTGGTTAATTGTTAGTTCTAATTTGTGGTTTACGTGTCTGTGTCCATGAATAACTATTTGAGCATGTCAAAAAATGCAATTCATAGGACAGGAATGTTGCCACCAACTAATGTGGGCCCTGTTTTAGTACTCCTATAAAGGCTAGAGTATTGGTTATTGTACGTTTCAATGTACACCCATCAATAGCTTTATCCCAGTTTTAATGTTCACGTTTGCTGCTCTGCCCCGAAAAACGTGAAATGTTGCACCTCACCTGCTACGGTACATGCTAACACTGTATATCACTATACAACCACTTGAATGCAGATAAAGCACAATCACTCTTTTTATTGTCTCCCTAGAAGTTAAGTAGCTAACTGTTCTCTGTTGCACAGGATGAGTGCTGACTCGGCTTTGTTTAAGTCCAAGAGCAAGAAATCAAAGTGGCTCGACTAATGAGTTGTGTCGCGTCAGTTAGTGTGTAGAGTTGTAGTGATCGATACACCTGTACATACGTTTTCTTGCAAGTGCCTACTTAATCTTGTCACTCTATAGGGGTTCTATAAATTATAGAGTACAGTAGTAGTTTTACTGTTTCACTGGAAGTATAATTATGTAGTGCAATAAAGTACGTGTCTATGATTCTACTAAAACTCTTTTCTCAAAAGTTTCAGCCTATAGTCTAGTTTTATTTTATTACTCCCGTTACTTGCTTAGCCAGATCATACATACTATTGTATAACACTTGGATTATTTGTGTGGGTAGGCACTTCAGCATGTAAGTACGTACATATTGTATACCAGTACATGTGTTGTGTGTGGTATCCCTTTATCATAGTTGAGCCATTTTGCAGTATAAATTATAGCTACTATTATCATGTGATTTTCTCACCCCTTACTTCCTAAGCCCTCAAACTTCCACTCAGTGTGACTATGACCATGTGACTCTTTAACCCCTCAGTTCCCGAGCCCCACCCCTCAATGTCTGACTCGGAAGAGGAGATAGACTTTGTATTCTGAGAGAAGGCGTCCACCCTACCCTCGGACAAGACCCCAACCAAGAACCTGAACTTGTTATGAGACTGTTAAATATTATTTTATCTGTTTTTGTACTATTTTCTGGCAATGTAATTATGTATGTACCACTTCATGTCATCATAATAACTATAATTTTATGCGATAAAATTCTGTTGCAACTTAATTTTCTCAACATGATAAAAAATATCAATATCGTTATAAACTCATCGCACAATTAAAGAGAAACAATTAACAAAATAACTAATTAGCACTTATAGAGAAGAAATCAACAGTTTGAATACTAGTAAACGGTTTTGTCAGTCCTCCGGCTACAATGACCTCTCCACTAGGAAGTACTGAGCATGTGCAGCTGTATCGTGCAGTAGGCAGGTCTCCCACTTTCACCCACCTCCTGGTGTCAAGCTGGTAGATGTGGATCGATGAACTTGGGTTGTCTCTGTCATCGCGTCCACCAATGGCTAATAGTGACCTCCCAATACTGAGAGGAGCTGACCACACGAGTGGTACTTCTTGTAAGGTCTGCCAGAGAGTGGGTGTGTCCAGATTGGAAAGGGCCTTTGCAATGAGTTCATTGAGGTCGACGTGGTGCACTGTCTTGGTTGCACTCCCAGTGTGATCGTACCCTCCCAATAGGTAGAGGGTGTTTCCTATGAGGGTCGATTTCAGTACTGATCGTTGGTTAGGTAGTGACTGAGCAATGTACCATCTTCTTGATGCCACGTCCAACACCTCCACAGAGGAGGTAGGTTCTTCATTACGCCCACCAGCTACAATGATGTGGTTGTTGAAGGAGACAGCTGTTGAGGAATTACGAGCAATGTTCATTGGTGGGTACGGGTGAGTCCATTCCCCTGACCCAAACACTGCAAGCTGATTGGTGCGTTTCTTGTTACTTGGATCATATCCTCCAACCAGCACTAGTCGATTAGCGAGTGATGTCATAGCGAAGTACATGGCAGTGTACTCTGGTAGTTTGGTCCATTGATCTTGCTCGAGCTTCATCACTGTACACCTGTCACGATCATTGTCTGCAAACCCTCCACCAACATACACCGTGTCACCGATAACAACACTCTGTACCGAGATGCCCATCTTGATTGGCATGTCTTTTCCTCTTCTCCATTTCAGAGTGAGTGCAGGTCTCAACTCTCTGGGAGGGGGACCCTGAATAATGAATGAGTGTAATTAGGATAGTGTCTACTAACAAGCGAGTGTTACTTGTAGCAATAATTGCATGCACACTAAATCACTTTCTCTAATTAGCCGCAGATGCATTTATGCGTATGTCGGTATGACGCCATAGACGCATTTTTGTGTCAACCGCAGTAATCCGGCTTCTCTCTGCTCTAAAGAAACCAGGGAGCGGCTGCTGCTATTTTAACGCTACTACTACGTCCAGTTACTGTTCAGGTAAGTATATAATTATGCAGTCAAAACTTCGTACTGTGCAGAAAATATTTTGGCAATACACGCTTGAATATGTAGCTAGTTTACAAATTAAATATTAATTATTGGCATGAACAAACACTATCAAAAAATTATATAGAGCTACTAGCATGGCTAAGAGGCCACACTAGATCAGTGAGGAGGTGCTGCATGAAATTGTAGGCTACCCACTAGCTCTGGGACCTGCACAGATTGACATAGAAGACCCAGTAGCCAGAGTACAGCAAGGTAACAGAGATGTGCCAGTCATGGAGGGCAGTGATGATGAGTTTTCTGATTGAGAACAGTTTGGAGAGGAGCTTGAAGGTAAATGCAACAAATAAAATGGCTTCACTCAATGTATAGAATAAAAACAAGAACATCAAATACCCGGTACAGTACAACAATAATTACAACATTAAATTATCAAAAATGTAGATCTGGATAGGACATCGACACTGCATGAGCTGAGCACTGTTGTGAACGTCCTACCACCAACGTCAACCTTCCTGTACATGGCATTGTCTGTGCGCGTGTATGCGTGTAAATGGATGTGTGTGTGTGTGTGTGTGTGTGTGTATGTGTGTGTGTGTGTTTGCATACGTATGTGTGTGTGTGTGTGTGTTTGCGTGCGTGTGTTTGCGTGCGTGTGTTTGCGTACGTATGTGTGTGTGTGTGTGTTTGCGTGCGCGTGTGTGTGTGTGTGTGTGTGTGTGTGTTTGAGTGTGTGTGTGTGTGTGTACGGGAGTGTTTGTGTATGCTTGTATGTGTGCGTGTGTCTAACCGTGTATTCTACTCTTGACAGAGGCGACTCCAAGGTACTCCAAAAGGGACCCAGTGGCAGTGCATAGTGTGACAGCAAAGTATCAGCAGTAGCCACAGACATCAGACACTTTTTATATCTATTGTTAGTTACGCAAAGAATTATAATCGTTACTGATGGTAAAAAAAAAGTTTTTCAAGGCTCAAAGAACAAAAGGCGAGGCTATTATTTTACTATTCAAGGGCTATATAATTATAATTACATAATAGGTTATACACACGAGTTCTAAACATAATGTTAGTGTAGTCAACAAACGTAATACGTATCCTGGCTCACCTCGCTGCTACTGCCACTGTTCCTCTGTTCACTGTACATACGTGGCCCCACCTCCGGATTATTGGATCCAGTCACACCTACATGTAGTGTACGTACGTACACAAAGAAGGCTAATCAATGCTGCTTAGCACTACTAATTCTAGATACAACTACTATCTACCATGTACAGTCAGTACCAGAGCTTCTAGCGATTCTACAAACGCATGCAATAAGTACAAACAAGTACTGTAGCAACTACAACCGGTTGTACTTTTAATATTAATTTTATGGGCCTGATTTTAAATAAATTGAAGTCTATAATAGGTGATGCAGGCCCTAAAGTAGACTCTAAACATTCAGTAGAGTCAACATACAGCTTAGGAAGCTTGTACTCACCTTTTTACCACTGCCACTGTTTCTCTTTACACATAGCTGCCTCAGGTTATAAGCCACCGTCCCCAGTACCTTGTGTAGCTGCACAAAAAAACGCTAAGCAACGCTTCTCAGCACTACAAACTTTACAGCTACGTCCTATATACTTACTACAATAAGTATTAGGCTGTATGAAGCTTCTAGCGAATCTAAAAAGCCATGTAACAAAGCAGTATTATACGTAACTACTACTTACCGCTTGACAGAAGCAGATCACAACCAATCCTTCGAGATAGTAAGCGATTCGGGCATCATCTTGTAGATCTTTGACTGGTCTTTCTTCCTAGTCTAACTTGCACAATCAAAAGTCGACAAGTTACAAACAGTTTTCTAAGAACTGATTAAATTTGTGCATTTTTAAAAAATCAATATGGCTGCGGGGGTGTTTCGCAACGTGACGTCATGGCGTATATTCGGTTAACACATGAGACAGCATCCATGCATGTTAAGGTACAATACTATTATTGCTGTGGGAATCTCATTATCACACTACATGTACGCACCTTCTTGACTGGTTGAGTGTTCTTGGACTCCCTCTTTGTTGCCTCCACTGTGTCCGAGCCTCTTGTATCTAAAAGAAAGATTATAGGATATCAAGTTGGCCAAACACTCATACCTTTAGTGTCCTTCATTTGAGTGAAGGTTGTCGTGCTCGTTCTTGTGTCTTTAGACATCTTCTCAACACCTTCTAGTTTGAGTTTGCTCAGATCCCTGTACATGACATGTACATACTTGTAATTATATATTCATTATAATATATATAGGGCCTACGCTTGTTAGTTAATTAACTTACGGTATATAATTATTATAATTATGCCAGGAGTACGGGTATATAGTGCCTCTTCAAGAACTTACTGTTCCAGCAGTAATGTCTCCACCTCATCCGTACTTCCACAGGTGAGAACTTTGACCCCCATCGCACTGAGAGCAGACTGTACAGTAGGAGACACTGGGTAGATACACTTGGCAACAGCTACAGTGATGAGAAAGTGGAGCTCCAAGCAGCCTTGTCTGACTGAACTGAGTTGTAGCGCTGCTCTTTGTAGACCAAGGGCTTCAGCAATTCTCGGAATCAGCCTTTTTACATACTCCAGTGTGGCTACTCGCTCAGTGCACTTGAGAACAAACATTTTAGCCGTTTTGATACGAGATATTGAAGAGAAAGCTTCGGCCGGAACTTCAAACACATTTCGCTGGCAGAACTCATTAAGTGCAGAACAATACTCACGCAGTTGTGTTCGGTCGTCTGGTGATCCCAGCAGCTGGATGAGGTACTGCACTATCTCATAATTGAAGAAGGAGATGTAAGCACGTAGAGTCATGAAGACTTGGGACAAATTTTTGGCATTTTCAATCTTTTGCTTATCTTTTTCCTCAAGGACTTTAACTCCAATCCCGTCGTTGAAAGATTCGAGGCTGAGAAGAGAATCTTTAATCTGATCCAATGGGATCCGTTGGTTTTCAAATGATCTTTGTATAATTAGAGTAAAAGCAGTGAACCTAATAATCATTTCTCTTGTATCACGTATGAGCCGATCCTCTAATTCAATTTTAACATCATCATCAAGGCTAGAGGTGTTGAGGTGTGGGAAGCTGAAGGACGTCGGAGCCTCTGGTGGAGGTTGCTGGTGTGGGGGTGGAGAGAGTTGCGGCTGTTCAACACGGCTGGTCGCAGTCTTGTGAAGCTCGTAACTATCATGTAGCTTCTTGACAACATCGTCAGTAGAAGGGCCAGCAATGGCAGCGATAAAGTCGTGGAATACACTGGGATTGAGCTTAATTTGATGGATGATAGTATCCAGAATCTTTCGAGATTTATCCGAGTTCATAACTCCATTTAGTCTAGAGTACTCGAGAACTTCATCTGGTATGTAGCCATTGGAGAAGAGGCTATCAGCGTATGCAGCAGGTTGAGCTTTGAATGTGGACACCAATGCTTCAAAGTTCTCTTGGAAGGACAGATACTCTGGAGAATGGTCGGGGGTTGCTTGAGTGGCCATTGACAGTTAGCCTGTGAGTGGACCAGGACATTTCATACAATGGCATATGGTGCACATCAATTTTAGCATGTACAATCTAAAAGGCTCATTATATTATTCAGTGAAGTTAAACTGAGACTATTGCAACTTTGAGATGGGCTATAGAATGAGATATGAATCACGCACTCACCTTGGTGGCTACTCACTCCTTATAGGCCCTAGCTAGCTCTATTAAAGTCAAGGGATAATAGATAGGAAGTGAACTGGTGAAGGACCCACAAAACCACTGATAATCTCAGCTTCTCAGTATTATCTCTCTACAAGATACACCCCCTTTCTTATGAGAGGTGAATAGTGCCAAAAGAAAACGAATTTGCTGTGTTAGGAGGCGGTGTTTACTTGGTGGCGGCAGGTGTCAGTTGTTGGCGGCGGCTTAACCTCCAGGGTGGCGGCGAGTGTCAGTTGGTGACGGCAATGTGGTTGGTGGCGGCGGCTTAGCCTCGAAAATGTAAAGGCCAGCCGTGAAGTTAGAACCACTTGACCTTAGCTAATAGAGAAACAGAGGGTTGCTCCTGTGCTAGCTAGCCTCGAGACCATGAGCAGCCTGATATCAGGTCAGGGCTAGAGCAACTGTGGTCTTGACCACTCCACAATCCCTCCCAAACACTAAAAACAAGCTTGAGAAGTAGTCTGCCAATAATTAGTTAATTAAAGGTCAAGTGGTCCAACATTATCTTATTCACATCCACACATTAATATATTCGAGGCTAAGCCGCCTCCACCAAGTAAACACCCGACATAACCTCGAGGTTAAGCCGCCGCCACCGTAGATAGAGTCTCTACCGTATGGCAAGCGGTTTGTAACATAAAGAAATGATGGCGTTATGACGTTTGAATGTTATAACATGACGTACGTGACCTTATAACGTGGCATACAGCATGACGTACGTATGGGTACGTGACCTTATAACGTGGCGTACATAACCTTATAGCATGACGTACGTGACCTTATAACCTTTTCATATGCGCATGCGCATAAGCAACCTTGCATGCCTTAGCTTTCATAACAAGCTAGCTAGCTAGAATGGCTGAGCAGGATGAATTGTTTGGAGCATGGAGTCAATACTTTATTGATGTCAGTAGATTCCTAGAGAACACAGAACATCAACATGAATAGCGAATCGAGAATTTTGTGACTATGTTTTGTCAAGACTAGAAGTTTGTCTGAGTACTTGCATGCAACTATCTGATCAAATGCTGCAAGGGGGTTCTGAAGTTGGAGAAGAAGATGAGCTAGTAATCAATCGAATTTGGCTCATCTACTAGAGTGCCTGAGAAGTGTACACAGACAGTGGGTGCAATATGAAGAGATGTTGGATGTAGAAACCAGCAAATTCCAGTATCAAGCTGCTAGAAGAATCTTGGGAAGAGGAAGACCTAAGTTTGAAATTGAAAAGGAACAACTAGTGTACCTATCATCACTAAATTTTAACTAGACTGAAATTGCGGCCCTGCTGGGTGTGTCTTGTATGATCATATATAATTAAGTTTTTGACTGATAAACATAAGTAATACATGTTTTACTAGTGTATACAGAAGACGAGTTGAGTTTGAATTGCTGGATGACTCTGCAACAACTTTATCAAATGATGAGCTCAATAGAATTGTCAAGGAAATTCATTCAGAATCCCCGACGTTAAGAGTCATTATGATGGTATGTGGAAGGCTGAGAAGAATGGGATTAATGTCAAGGGATAGAGTCCGATGTTCTCTAAGGTCATCTGACCCATTAAGTGCAGCTTCAAGATTGATGGGTGGTCTAAGTCGACGATAGCCTTACTCAGTTGCTGGTCCAAACTCCCTCTGGCATATTGGTGGGTATAATTATTATTTGTACAAGTTTTTGTAAATGTATATTGAAAACTGGAACCATATACATGTAGATATAATTATAGGAAAAATAGGAAAGAGGGATTAATCTTGTCCCCCGCAATAACTTTAAGGCCTTACAGGCCTTCTTTAAGTCTCCCAAAAGCTTGATGTTGATTGTTGGAAAATAGCTAAAGGTATCCATGTAAAGCAGCCCTCCAAATATGGGACATGCACGGCCCTCCATAATATGCAATTTTGTAACCTCTAAAAGTACTGTATAGCAGGTTATTTCGGGTTATTTAGTCAGCAGGGTGTCATTTACAGGACTTTGAAGTAGCGAGTGGAAATAAGGGGGGTCTAAAAGTCACCATAATTATTTTAACACCCTGTTTAATAATTAATAACAGAGACATGACTGGTGTTCATTCGAAGGTCGATCTAGGATAAATTCTAGTGGGTTTTGAGATTGCCTTTCCATATTCCTGAATGCAGATGTTTAGGGGGGGAGCGGGAGGAAGTCCATTCGTGGATCTTAATTTCTGCTTGCACTGCAGGTAAAGGTAGTCAAGGTCGCTGGGTAAAATATTCGTGGTCCGGCTATACTGTAGCGACTGCTGTGTTGACAATATTTTTGTATGTCACATTCTAAATAGAGGTCAAACTATATAGCCTCTATAGAGAAACAACGATCAAATATGCAACACCAAGACTTCAACATAATTTTTCAACCTCCAAAATTAGGCTTTAAAAGTGTCACCTTAGATCGAATAAATATACGGTATCATCCTTTTGATATTCGTCAAAATCTGCCCTTGTATAAAGCCCACACTCAAATAGTAGTAGCCTCTAAAATTAATCCCCATCTTCAGTGCGATAAAAGCCGCTCTCAAATAGTAGCCTCAATAAACTTTAACCGTAATCACCTCTGAGTCATATTGATACTGGTATCTACAGTAGCTGCTAGCTAAGTAGCAGCTTTTTAGTGTAGACTTTCACATGGTAGACTTTGAGTTTGTGCAGGTGAAAAGAACTTACCTGCTAAACCACTTCCTGTTGAACTGGTATGCTACTTATCAAAGAGTTGTCCCAGCGTAGAACTAACCACAAATTACATAATGCGTGGATGGATGCCAAACATTTAGCCGCGACAAGCAGCCATAGATGTGTTTGTAATTGAGTCTGCATGGTAACATTAATAAATAAGCGCGAGTATTAATTTGTGACTTGTGTATTCTTATCAAAGAAGAGTTATTCCGTGCGTGAGATTCTTTACGCACGGTTAAAAGTAGCCCTTTCCAAAGGCAAAAAAGGAAGCGGTCTCATTTTACTGGAGCGTTAGTAGACGTAATGAACACCTTTCTGGTCTCTCGAATTCTAATTGCTAGCAAAATATCGTATATAGCTGCAGCCTCTGATCAAGTAGTACGAGTAACAAGCAATGGCAAGGCTTCTAATTGGCCCTTGCCTGTGTTTGTTATGAGTGTTCTTAATCCCTTATACGAGTAACCTAATCGTTTATGATGCCGTTCTCAGGAATTTTAATAATATTTTTAGCCGCAGCTGTTGTTTGAACCCTGTGCAATTACTGATCCGTATGTGATACGCTTTTAATTACCCTGGGCAGCCCCGTAAACCCAAACCAGTTAGACCATTATTATGCCTCGGTGCGCATGCGCAAGCGAGGTATACGTTTGTGTGTCTATGTGTGTGTAGACTGCAATCAAGTGCAAGTAAGAGTTTCTATAGGATTCTATAGTCATGTTTACTTGGATTTTAATTCGTGGATTTGCAAAATAATGCTTCGTTCTCGAGTTACGCCTAGTTTTGCTTACTTGGAATGCCATTGCAGTCTTTTCAGAAGCCGGGCACGTAGCCAAACTTATTTACCGAGTGTTGCTACTCTACTTAGTAGTTAGCTCTGCACTAGAATGCTAGCTATTGGTAGCTGCATTACAAGAGTGAGAAGAGAGCTGCAAGGCTCTGCTGATGCAGCCATTAATTTTAGACTTGAACTTTTGGCATCGATTGTTTTATTGTTTAAATAATCATGGTCAATCATTACCCACTCTAAGTTTGCATGCAGCAAAATCAAAAATGTTTATCATGTGTATAAAAGCTATTAGTAGCTTTATGTTATGTAGCTTTTGCATCTCCATCGAGGCGTCAGCACCCGCGGTGCTTTCATTATAGTATTGACTAATTTTCATCACATTAAAATTAATTATGGTTGAATTATCTTGTTTCAGATTCACATCATAAGCTTATTAGATGGAGAATCGTCACTCGTGGCTGCATTGACGGCTGCAGTAGGCTGGTGACTTTCTTGAAGTGTTGTGGCAATAATAAATCGTCAACCGTGTACGAATTATTTTTGTGTGCAGTTCAAAAGCATCAGCTGCCATCTCGTATAATTATAAGAATGGACCAAGGTGGGGAAAATGTATTGGTCGCACGTCACATGTTAGGACATGATATGAGGAGTGTGATTGTAGGAGCCTCGGTCCATAATCAACGCATAGAGCGACTATATGGAGGGACATGCACCGCTGTGACTATTCTCTTTTACAAGCTGTTTTACTTTATGGAACAAGTGGATCTATTAGACTGTTTGAATGAGACACATCTGTATTCCCTTCATTATAATGTGTTCATTCCACGTATTAATCAGGCACTTGCACTGTTCATTGGTGGATGGAACCATCACTCAATCCGAACTGCACACCGTAAGTCTCCACACCAGTTGTTTACAACAGGGGCACTACTTTTGCAGCACGACTCGCAGCTTTGGATTTTTTTGAGAATGTGGAGGAAGAATATGGAATTGATATGGAAGGCCCCATCCCGTCTCAGGGACGTTCTATAGTTGTGCCTGAGGTGCCAATAAGGCTAAGTTCAGAGAATTTTGCTCTCCTACAGCAAGCTGTTAATCCGTTAGCACCTTCTGATGAGTTTGGCATTGATTTGTATGAACAAGTTTTGCAGTTTATGTTAACGATTACGGTATAAAACATGACCATGATGACTCAATTTTGATGTTATTCTTACATAATTATTATTTTGATGCATGCCATTGTGATGCTCAGTAAACAAAGCTCATAATTATCAACATGAAAAATGATTAATGAGAGTATGCATGCAGTACATAGCTATAAGCCAAAACAATACTACCTATATAATGAAAGGGAGTTATTGTTAGAATTGACGATAATCATATAATTATTATGAACATCCATGAAGGTGATTGATTGAAATGAAGGATGACACTGAGAGTAAGCTAGCTATAGCACAGCAAAAACACATATGTTATATGGGATGCATCATCGTATTTTAGTGTTAAAATGACAGAAATTTATGTCTTTCAATGAAGTAAAACATGTAGTAATAATTATCATGCATGTTACAACAATAATAACAATTAACACACCACCAGGGATAGGTGTACAAGTGTATAAATTATTACAAGTATATAGTGTAAAGATAAAAATTAATAGTTTAGTATTCGTGAGGAATAGTAAGTCCAACTTATAGTCAATGGCAGCAGATAGAGTTAATGATCATTGATGTTTCTTCCTGCGTGTTAAAGGAGATGCGGCCAATACAATTGTGTAGCTATAGATTAGACTCATGCATAAAAAAACTATTTTTGCATGCAATGTATGCGTGTGCATGTTCAAGACATGGCAAGGTACATTCCAGATTTAATCTACATCTGAATTGTCGTAGCTTTATATTATAGCTAGCCTCGATCCCAGGCCGAGTTTTCGCTTTTATAACGTTTAGGTGAATAACTATAGGCCTGCACTAGTTGTCTGCGCATGCATGCGCCAGTCATTCAAGTAGATTAAAAATTAGACTAATGGATATTTTTGTTCACATTTATATTCGTGTACTATCGTACTAGCAGTCAGTATCCCGTTTATCATTAATCGATTGGAATGGCTCTTAATTATTTAGAAAACATTATTCTGAAGACAGAAGAACAAGTGAGGAGGCTACAAATCTTGACAATTAAAGCTCGTCAAGGTCAGATTTGTTGTGTGGTTCTATCATATCAAGTCATTTTTGTTTGGAAAGATCTAGATCCATCATTGGTATAATTATCTTATGGTGGATGAAGTGAAGAGTGCATGTGAGCTAGAGGACTTGGTGGTGCCATCATCAGAGGGATTGACAATGACCTGTTTAATACGACACATTTAATTTACATCGCATGTACACATATATTATTATAGAATGTCTATACTTCTCTGCACAAGAGCAATGATAATATCCAGCTATCCCAACAGTGCTCCTCTTTTCTACTAAGGGAGGAGACTGGATAGTGTGAGGTAAGGTTGAAACCCTCTTTTTGTCTTTGGTAATCTTTCCTATACTCACAGGACTGGAGTGTATATGTATACCTGTTCATTCGAGTGTTGTTTCTGGCAGCTCAGAGCCATGAAGAGAATCTACCTTTCTCAAACATAAATTATGAGTTACAAATAGAGGTCTAGAATATCAGAGAGGTCCAGCAGCCTGCTAAACCTTCATAATTTGAGGCATTCAATCATCATCCATGAAGTTACATGCCCTAGCTGGGTCACTATAATCATGCTGCAGCACAACTGCATGGCAACTCTCCTTGTGAAGCAGCTCTCTATAATGTGTATACTATATGCACCATACGGGTGGAAAATTTTCAATATTTAGAACATTTCGCGGGTAGTAGGGTGTTGTGGCACCTATCTTGCATGCGCATATGAAGCCTTCCACGGGTTCTAATTTTCGTGTTCTGCATGCAGCCACCCACAAAAAACGCGAAATTAAAAAACACCTCGAAATTTTCCACCGGCATACGGTATCTGTGAATTTTCTATAATACAATGTATTATTGGTTAATTAGCCGACACAAATACAATGAAAATTTTAAGCATGCGCTGACAACTATATAGGACCAGGCCTATAGTTGTTCGCCTAACCGTTATAGTGAAAACCCGGCCTGGGATCGAGGCTAAGCTTTAGCTAGCTATATATAGTTAGTTCTGAGACACCATGCAGTGACAAATTAAATCTTATTTCAGAAAACACATGCATGGCATTAGCCTCGATCCCAGGCCGAGTTTTCGCTTTTATAACAGTTAGGCGAACAACGAGGCTAGCATGGCATAAACACAAAAAATCACGTGAGGATAAATATACATAATAATAATTTATAAGTAAATAGGTTCAACGAGTTTAGAGTTTATTATTCCAGAGTGAACATTAATTTTATGAGCTAAAAATATAGCATAACATTGCAGTCTTACCAGGATTTCTATATAGCTTTAGTAGTTGCCGATAATTATTATCCCTGTGTATTATTATATATAATTGCATTAAACGACAGATTATCGTTTCTTGTTGGTAGTGTCCTATACACCAATTTCAACAGTATCATAATATCTGACAAACCACTTTAAAGAAACTCAGGTACTCAGATTTGCTTTGCTTTCTTTCTCTATCTTTATTACCTGGAGTATTCTTAAGAACCGTTAGTTCTAACACTTCCATTCATACAATAAGTCTTAAAAAGGAGTGAAGGCTATTGAGGGTGCATATGCATGGTATTGTAGCAGCTATAAGGTGAATCAACAAATCTTAGACCTGGTATACATAATTGCTGATGGATCAGTGGACCAAAGTGGCCAACTTCAATTTAGAATCTGGTGCGTATATGAAATTAGGTTCTGCTGCCATGGCTATCAGCTTTTACACAGTGCATGCGCAGTGGACCAAAGTGGCCAAGTTAAATTTAGGACTGCCATCACAGAATCTGGTGCTATCAGCTCGTGTATGTATAGCTATCACTGGACCATGCAAAGTGAAGTGAGCTCTGACAGTCTGTGCATGAGGTTCCATTCAGCAAGCTTTTTTTAGGTGATCATGCAGTTATACCAGGAACAGCTAATATAATTCTAGCTTCCTGTAAAAGGTATAAATAAATTATAGCAGATTAAATATATTGTATCTATAGACCAATCGTTACTGCATGAGCTGGACTTGATCGAAGCATAATTATAATTATATATAAGTGTATAGATCTTAACACAACAATCTACCTAGTGACCATGTCCACTCTATCAGGCAAGCTGCTATTTCAGAAAATAGCCACGGCTTAAAAACTCACGCTGGATACAGCATTATTATTATAAATGGCCGCACACTACCATGCATCTCAACAGCTTAATTCAATCATAGATTGAAGAGTTATAGGGATAGGAAACGGTTGGTATCTCGAGTAACATCTGCGCTATATACGCTGCAGTTTAATCGAGGCCATCACAACAATATCTATTTCTACACCCATGCAGTGCATAATAAACTACAAGTAACTGTGCTTAGTCCGTGCAACCAAGGGCGTATACAGAGAAGAGGGCATGCAACTCGTATTGAGCTATTTTTAGAACTGCCCACAAAAACGCCCACGCGTAACCTTTGACCGCACAAGGTAAATCAAAGTATTTTTTATATCTGTGCCAGCTAGCTAGCTCGATTGCAGCATAGTAAAACTAGTTCTCAGCAGCAGTATGGCTTGTACTAGCAGTGTCAAAGGCAAAGGCAAACCATCCAACAGTTGCAACTCCAAGAAGATGAAACCTAGGTACAATAATCTGTCTTCCTGAGTCTCTGGTACTTCTTAACAATGCGCCCAGCACTCAACTTCATGCTCGAAGGGGTTGTCTTGGACCTGGCTGGACTAGGACTGGTCATGACACTTCTCTAAAATAATACTGCACTGTTATGTTAGCTAGCTAGCTAGGCAGCTCTGATGTACACGCCCATAATTATAACTCCGTAAACAACACCGCCCACTTGTTCACGTCCGTATACTGGATTCTATTTTTAGCATATCCGGTCTCTAATACCAAGTCGGATGAGTACGTAGGATACATAGTGAGTTGCATGCCCTCTTCTCTGTATACGCCCTTGGTGCAACTCACTTATATTTCAAGGTCTATACCTATTGTAGTAGTCATAACCAGCACGCTTACACGTTACATGTTCCAATAGCTCTAAAACAGCCTTGGGAACATATAACTTTATTGAAAAGTCTCTTTTTACTGGGTGTGGTCAGTCATTAGCAAGTACTACACGTGGCTCATGGACTAGGCGTGTTATAAGTTGCTGAAAGAGATGATTTCTCGAGGAAACACAGCTTTGGGAGTTACCCGGCAAAAATGTGCTTAATAGCCTCGTTCATATAGGGAGTAACGCGGATAATTTTCGAGGCTCCACTGCAGATTCAATGTAAAATCATCACGTGCACCACTCTGTTTCCTATCCCTCTAACTCTTCAATCTATGATTCAATCAACTCAAAAACCTGAATGGAAAACACAACGATAAAACACACTTTATTAATTTGCACACACACATGCATGCAATGCCATGCACATACATTGTTAATCCAGCCACACTTAGACAGTGGAGCTTGGCAAGAATAGCGAGGTAGCCACATTTCAGAAAATAGCCGTGGCTAAAACGACCCTACCTCGAATCTAATGACTGCATGATTTTGCGGTGCAAAGATAATGCCCTTGTCTGCCAAACTACACCCAAAACGTCACATCCGGCCGTAATAAAAATAAAAACGTATATATCACATATAGTTAGGGGCAGCCAGAACTGGCAGGTATACATTTCAGGGCAAGTGTGGTAGTATAAACAATTATAGCTAGCAATCCGTGCCAAACCAAATGGCGGGTATATTGAGGTGGCCGTACTTCAGAGAGCCAGAATAGCGAGAGTCGATGATACTGTACACACATAATATACTTTATACCCACCTCATGATAGAGTTCTCCTCCGTGGATCATTCAGATCACCACAGTCTTGTGTAGTCAGAGAGGGAGCCGATTTTAGAGGCTCTGCCTTCAGTTGAGAAAGCTACTGTAAAAGGTTTCTTCACAGGGCACTTGCATTTCCTCCACAAAGAGATTAATAACCAGCCAAATAGCACATTCACCAATGCTAGTATATACATCAGTGTTGTGATGATTGAGGGGAAAAATGAACTGCACTGCACTTGTGAAGAGTTGAGAGTAAGGCTTTCACTGTCTGTTTGTACATCAACGGTTATGATTTAAAGTTGAGCCGCTTACACCTTTTGCATCATCACAACACCATGACATCAGGAAAGAGAGTTAACAGTCTCTGATATAGAGGGACATCCAGCCACCATGTATAACTGCAGTAACACTCATGCTCCAAGGAGGTCCACATCCTTTTCCACTTTGCACATGCGCAGTTCCTTGCACATCCTACATTACGTGACGTGCTTTACAGCATGACGTGAGGGCCGTAATAATACTTATGTTACAAACCGCTTGCCATATGGGCGATCCTAGGATTCAGTCAATGGAGGGGTGCTCATTGCGCGCGAAGCGCGCCGCAAAATTTAAACCACGCCCACTTCAGGGTGTCACACCCCTTTTGTCGGCAACGCCCACTGTTTTCTAGATGATGCACAGTACTGAGAGTATATAATATACAACAGTACAGTGCCATCAGCAAGTCAAGAATGTTTATGACCAGAAGCTCAATTCGCCTGGGATGGCAAACTCTAGCCAACTCTTCTTAAGGTATGTCAAATGTCAATGCAATCATGTCTAGTCTACTCTGTGTAAATGTAGAAGTGTAAGTGATGATAAACGTTTGTTCCTTTGCTTGATCTGACGACAGTCTTGATTCTTTTCTTTTCAGGCCACTCAAAGATTGACCAGCTTACCAGGAGGTGACAGGCAGCGTACAAAGTATGACCACCAGTACCTTGATGTTGAGGAAAAGAGACTTTGTAGTTTACATTGCAAACATTGATTATTATTATAATTTATTGTACATACATGTAGGCTTAATTATATAATTATACTATACATTCATGTACCTCATGTACCTGGATCCAAGAACCTTGTTGTGAAGCAATCAAGTGTTCTGATACAGCAAACCACTTCCTGCTGCCTAGCCTTATTATTGAGCCCCTCCCCACTCTTTACTAGTTCCCATGGATATCCCAGTAACGATTGAAGAAAAGTAAGTTTTTTAGGCCAGCTTAGCTAGCTAGCTAGATCTAACTGGTATAAAGTTATTGTAACTATCACTATTAAGCTGTAGATAGCTGCAGTAAGTGTAGCTTCCTTCTAGCCAGCCTGGCAGTGATGGTTGAACTATCTACTTGAGCTTCTCTGAGTCTGTATAGGGTGCTGGAGCACCAGAGTCTGGATGGGGGTGCTGGAGCACCCTAAGCACCACCCTGTGTACGCCCCTGATTAGGTACGTGTGTATAATGTGTAGTTATGCAGTGCAATGAGTTGACTGTGTACTATTGAATGTACAGTACAAAGAATGGGAACCTAGCATGCTTACTAGTCTGTATGTACATGCACTTGTATACAAGGTATGCTTCAATGTATGCAGTTTAGGTGTGTACAGGGAAACGTGTGTCAATTGAGAACACTAGCTCACAATATTTGTACATGACATTGTACAGTACGTGTACCAGACCCTTCATCACACTACCAGTTTGAATGTGTCCATGTGTTGTTTATCCTGGCTACAGGACACTGCCGAGGGTAGCACTTCAGTGCTCTAGTTCTAATTGTAGATTGACTGATCGATTTGTCTTCTGTACTATTGTTTGATTTTTCCGCCCCTCATCTTTTCCGGCCCCCAGTTATGCGGCCATTTTTCAGCCCGGCCAAGTGTTGAGGAGACAAGAAGAGGCACTGAGAATGGAGGTAGAGGTACAGAGTACATTAGCTGGAAAATGCATTTGTGTCATACTTTGTAGAGTTCCTTAAAGTCATTCAAGGTCAGCTATAGTGTGTCCTATTTGAGGTGTGCAATGTACAATCATGTACGACCCCCCCCCCCCCACACACACACACACACACCTTTAGGCGTACTATGCTGCTAAGAAGGCCACTCAGTGTGACTATGACCGTGTGACTCTTTAACCCCTCAGTTCCATTAGGATAACTGGGGGCCGGAAAAGATAAGCCTACTATGCTGCTAAGAAAGAGAGGGGCCTCACGTAAACTGGCCACTCAGTGTGACTATGATCATGTGACTCTTTAACCCCTCAGTTCCCGAGCCCCACCCCTCACTGTCTGACTCGGAAGAGGAGATAGACTTTGTATTCTGGGAGAAGGCGTCCACCCTACCCTCGGACAAGACCCCAACCAAGGACCTGAACTTGTTATGAGACTGTTAAATATTATTTTGTCTGTTTTTGTACTATTTTCTGGCAATGTAATTATGTATGTACCACTTCATGTCATCATAATAACTATAATTATATGCGATAAAATTCTGTTGCAACTTAATTTTCTCAACATAATAAAAAGAATATCAATATCGTTATAAACTCATCGCACAATTAAAGAGAAACAATTAACAAAATAACTAATTAGCACTTATAGAGAAGAAATCAACAGTTTGAATAAAATTATAATTAATTGTCCATCCTCCGTTAAAATAAGTTCGAATAAAAATAAACGAAATATGCGAACTTAATTAGAAAACTTTTTTCAAAAAGATTGTTAACAATGCACAACATATTACAATAACTAATTAATCGCTTATACAAAAGAAATCAACTGTTTCAAGATAATTACCAAATGGTTTTGTCTTTCCTCCGGCTACAATAACCTCTCCACTAGGAAGTACTGAGCATGTGCAGTTGTGTCGTGCAGTAGGCAGGTCTCCCACTTTCACCCACCTCCTGGTGTCAGGCTGGTAGAGGTGGATCGATGAACTTGGGTTGACACTGTCGTCCTGTCCACCAACGGCTAATAGTGACCTCCCAATACTGAGAGGAACTGACCACACGAGTGGTGCTTCCTGTAAGGTCTGCCAGAGAGTGGGTGTGTCCAGGTTCGAATGGGCCTTTGCAATGAGTTCATTGAGGTCGACGTGGTGCACTGTCTTGGTTATCCCAGTGTGATCCCACCCTCCCATTAGGTAGAGGGTGTTTCCTATGAGAGTCGATTTCAGTATTGATCGTGGGTTAGGTAGTGACTGAGCAATGTACCATCTTCTTGATGCCACGTCCAACACCTCCACAGAGGAGAGGGTACGTCCTTTATCATCATCCCCACCAGCTACAATGATGTGGTTGTTGAAGGAGACAGCTGTTGAGAAAGAACGAGCAATGTTCATTGGTGGGTACGGGTGAGTCCATTCCCCTGACTCAAACACTGCAAGCTGATTGGTGGGTTGGTTGTTTCTTGGATCATTTCCTCCCACCAGCACTAGTCGATTAGCGAGTGATGTCATAGCGAAGTACTTGGCAGTGTACTCTGGTAGTTTGGTCCATTGATCTTGCTCGAGCTTCATCACTGTACACATGTCACGATCATTGACTGCAGTACCTCCACCAACATACACCGTGTCACTGATAACAACACTCTGTACCGAGGTACCCATCTTGATTGGCATGTCTTTTCCTCTTCTCCATTTCAGAGTGAGTGGAGGTCTCAACTCTCTGGGAGGGGGACCCTGAATAATGAATGAGTGTAATTAGGATAGTGTCTACTAACAAGCGAGTGTTACTTGTAGCAATAATTGCATGCACACTAAATCACTTTCTCTAATTAGCTTAAGAGGCCACGCCCACCAGTCTAATAGAATGTACAGTACGATTATAAGAGATCAAAGCTTCTACTATAGCTCTGCAATAATATAATGGTGCATTTTGTCTAACCTGTCTCTGCTGTTGAATGATGGCGTCTCTCCTGACCAGCTCAGCATCTTTGTGCTCAGTCTGTCCCCCGTGTGCCTGTACAGGGGAACGTTGGTGGAAATCAAACACAGACGTGAATATCATTAATGAAAATTCTACAACAGAACGAGACAATCTTCACTAAAGGAAGTACATAATTATAGGCACACTCAAACGGATGTGTAGTTACGGCTTAACACATGAGACAGCATCCATGCATGTTAAGGTACAATACTATTGTTGCTGTGGGAATCTCATTATCACACTACATGTACGCACCTTCTTGACTGGTTGAGTGTCCTTTGACTCCCTCTTTGTTGCTTCCACTGGGTTCGAGCCACTTGTCAGGTCAACATCTGCAGCTAAGTTATTATCTGGTTGAGTGTCCTTCCGAGGTTGTATCTGTAGAGATTTCACTAGATGATCAATTTCTCTGGGTTGAACTTCAAACTGTTCTTGTTGAGGAGTGGTCACTTCTTCTAGTCCACAAACTTGCTCAGCTTGAAGCCGATCGATAGATGCTTGTGAATGAGTGTCTTTCTCAGATACTTGATGTAAAAGTTGATTTACTTGAGTGTCCTTGGACTCCCTCTTTGTTGCCTCCACTGTGTCAGAGTGGCTTGTCAGTGAAGCATCTAAAGTAAAAGTTAAATCTTCAATAAGGAACTTTTTCCGAATAAAATTTCGGAATCGTACAACACACAATTGACTCACAAATTATTTGCGGTAAAATGTAAAACACATTAATTATTTAATTGACTCACAGATGTCCCTGGCAGATGGTCTCCTCCTCATGTCTTCTTGCAAGCAACTGTTGATAAGCTTCCTCAACCTGTGTGTGTGAGGGATCTGAGCAACATGGAATGATCGATCTTCCACAGATTTGACCGTCTTCAGCTTCTGAACAATCTGTACCATAATCGCCCCAAGGGAAAAAACATCTACGCTATTATCGTAATTCTCCTTATCCAATCGAATAGCCTCGAGAGGTAGATACCCCATACGGTGACCAATGGCTGTGAGGGTGTGGCTAAGCTTGGAGGGATCGTATAGCCGTGACATACCAAAGTCGGAAATTTTTGCGATAGGCACTGGCTGTGTTAGCTTCAGCAAGACGTTATCGCCACAGAGGTCACGGTGGATAATCTTCTTGCTATGAATGTAGGCTAGACCACAAGCCATGTCTTTGGAGAGGCTAATTTCACATTCACTAGTGAGGGACTCTTTATCAAGGCTGGAGAAATAGGATCTCAGATTGCAATCCATCAGCTCAACAACGAGGATTGTACCACCTGATTTGGGGTGCTTAGTAGTCGACAAATACAGAACAACGTTTGGGTGCTGGAGTGACTGGAGATACTCACACTCACGATCAAATGCTTTGCTGGCTTCTTCACTTTTGCCGGTTGGGAAACCTGTCTGCATTTCTACAGCCTCGTAAATTAGAAGTTTGACTGCACAAATCTCGCCCCTGTAGCTGCCTTTGAAGACTGCTCCAAATGCACCTTTACCTAGTAGCTCGTCAAGGAAAACAGTTAAATCATCGTTGATCAACTGGTGATTTTCGTCAACTGTAAAAACATTGTGTGTGTGTGTGTGTGTTTATGAGGGGGACCCAGGTGAATATTATAGTAGCTTGCTAATAAACTAAGCATCATGTGTGAGATATGCATTCCTGTGCTGAACTAGTGCTTACCCTCTGACTTCACATCAGTAGGATTGCTTGCATCAGTAGACTGTAGATGATCTTTCTCGATGGTATTAGCTATGCCAACGTGGCCTACAATGGGACTGGACAAAGCTTTGACAACATCTTCCCAGCGTCTCTCACCACCTTTCAGCCATTCTTTCAAACCCTCACGATAGCAGTCATCAGGATCATCTCTCCATTTTGTACCAATGCTGTCGATGGTATCCGAGGGTATTTTAAGAACTAGCAAGAAGTTTCTCCACTTGATTCGAGCATCAAACGTAGCTATGTATAGATCTCCTAGATCTGCTATTGTGAGATAGTCAGACATCTTCTCTGTAGAGTGTGGAATAAGATAAACAATGATATGAAGGTACATGTAATTATGTATCAATATTTGGTGTGTGCAAATTATATCATTAAAACCATGTACCGTAGATCTATATGCAGAAAATAAAACAGTGCTGTCTGCACTTACTGATAATAATCCAGAGCTACAGTATCTTCACAGCTTGATACCAGGCACGATACAGAAATACAGGACAACAGCTAGCTCAGCTACAACGAGACCCTCCCTCTTTCTCTGCAGAATAAACAATAGCTGTCACGTGCGATAACATTGCTAAACCACATGGCTGGTCTTTCACTTCCATAGCTAGCTAGCTAGAGAGAAGAAGAAATTGCGCTGTCAATCTTGAAGCTCTGAGCAAGTGGTCAAACTATTTGTCTGTATTGGTGGAGGCTGAAGACATGAGTCCATGGACAGGGACTACTGAGGAACCTTCATCAAGAACATTAACAAGGTACAGTTATTCATAAATAATATTAAATTACAAAGCGAGAGGTCATTTCTTTTTGGAGGTTTATAAAAATTCCTGGTGTCGCATATTTAGAGGGTCGCATCTAATTGGAGGTTACTCTACTATCCTCGATTATAGGATGCTTAAAATTATATTTTTTCTAGCGGCCTGGAATCGAGGGTGTGGTTTGACCTCTATTTAGGACGCGACATAAAAAACAATTGTCACACGCAGCAGTCGCTACTTTTAGAGGTCAGAAAATTACCTAAGATCGAGGGTGTCGCATATTTGGAGGGTGGCCTTAAATTGAACAAGTACGGTACTTGTGTATAATGTGTAGTTGGTTATAATGTGGACCCTAACTTTGGTCTTGTGCATGATACCCAGGTATGTACCCACACAGAGTTCACACCAAGTAACATAAAAGCAAACACTTAAAAACTGTTTTAATACAGAGATACTACACGTAGGGACAGAGCCGACCGACGTGGAGACGGTTACTATCGCTACTGAAGAGGTGGTACCCAGTTCACAGTTTGAGATACAGATAAGTCAGAGTGATGATGGGGAGAGTGTGGAACAGCTACAGGCCAGTGACTTGGGCCCTAACTTTGGCCTTGTGCATGATACCCAGGTAACACACACACACACAGTTCACACCAAGTAACATATAAAAACTTAGCACTTAAAAACTAGCACTTAAAACGCCTTTTAAAAGTATCTGGCTTCTAAGACGTTTCGTTTTGTACTATTTTCGCTTTCGTATTACATGGTTAGAATTTGCATGATGGTAACTACCTCCCAAATAACGAACACACACACATACACACACACACACACACACACACACACACACACACACACACACACACACACACTTGTTGTTCCTGCCCACTCACACAGGAGGTCCACACGCTCACTAGCGATGATGGTTTGCCCTCTGACATGACCTCTGAGGATGGCTCCACCCTCAACGCTATAGGCCACGCCCTCATCCAGATGCAGCAAGGTGGACAGACCACCCCCTCATCTCAGTTCCTCATCACTAGGAGCACCTCTTCTGGTTCAGAGTCTGGCCAAAATGGTGAGTAATGGAGGCCAAATTTATCAGTGTGACGATACATTTTTTGGGGCAAATCCAAAAGTTATATATAGGCTTCGATAAGTTGTCCAAGTGCTTGTACATACTAATTACATGTAGAACCATGAGTATTATTGCTAATGTTTGAGGTTTCTTGGAAGTGGTGTTGAAAAATGTTAATAGTCAGTTTTTATTATGTTGTTGTGTGTGTTCAGGTCCTCTGTATGTGATGATCCCACCATCCAGTAGTGCTGAGATACTGCATGCAATGGGTCGACCTATAGCACCCAAGATGAGCGGGATATCAACTATGGATTATCACACGGCCGACCCCATCGTTCAAATGCAGTTGTGAGTCCACAGTTCACGTGATTGCCTACCTCTGCATAACATGTATGACAGTATGTTAGGGAAAGCATCATTCTTGCTACATACCGTATTACTAGAATATTTTGCTGTTGGTGAAAACCTTTGCGAATCAGCCAAATCGGCAACCCTTTGCGATCTAACTATTTCGTTCTGGCAAAAATTCGCATATGCTCGCTGTAATACGGTATCTGTGAGGAGTGTTGTTATTATGGTGGTTGGTTTGCAGGTCTGGGGATATGGCCGCCAACAGGGAAGCTCAGAGGAAGGCTACACACAATGAAGGTGCTGCAAATTCAATACTGAAAGTTATAGTGTACAACAGATGTACATGTACGTACGTGGTCATAATCAAATAGAAGCATTTCCCACAAAATACAAATTTGCCACTTCTAAAACTAATAACTTATTTGCTGTGTGGGGGCTATCCATCCATGCTGTAAAGGTCTAAGTATGCCTTGATTTTAATTTTATACTGTACAGTAGGTGTACGCGTGTGTGTGTGTGTGTGTGTGAGGTCAAGATTCATTCATTTTGCCAATTGGCTCAGCTTCATTGTACATGCCCTAAACACGATAATTATCGGTTGTTGTTGTTCTTCCCACGCCCAGTTGAGCGTCGGCGTCGGGACAGGATCAACGAGCTCATCAAGGTACTGGCTCAGATAGTGCCTGCTTGTCAGAAGAAAGACGCAACTACTGGTTCCATTGTCGGGGTGAGTGTGTGTGTCTGTGAGTGTGTGTACTAAAGTACTATTGGAAAAGCCATCGAAATATCTACTAACTTGGTTTTCGCAGTCCTTCATTTTTCAGTTATAATTTTGTTTCTATTAGAAAAGTACTAGCCCTCGAAATGTCTGGTTTTTTTAAGCCTAAATTGCTAAGCATGCATTAGTGTAGAGCCCAGTGTTATGTTAGTTACTAGTAGCATAGAATCCAGCAGAGGCCATCGTATATAACACATGATTGTAGTTGCACATAATATTAATATGCTAATAGTTAAGCATGTTTTTTTTGTATCTCCACGTACATGTCTCACCCTCACGTCATGTTTCCCTGACTGCAGTATGTGTACAGCAAGGGAACGGTACTGGACAAGACAGTCGACTACTTGAAAGAGCTTGTGTTTCAAAACGAACAACTCACAGCCAGTGCCAAAATCGCAGAGAAATCAACCAACGCTTTAGCAATGCTTCAAAACCAGATCCAAGTCCTAGAGAAAGAGAACGCATTTCTTCGAGCACAGATTATCCAGTTTGGAATCGATGCAGCTGCTTCCTCTGGTCAAAAGCAACCTAACCAGCAACTTCTAAACTCTCCTCTGGCCCAGAGTCTCCTCAACACAGTAGTGACCCACTCACCACCGACCACTTCTGTCTCCCCTCCACAACAATCCACACAACAAACTAACAATGTAGCAGCACAGCAACTACTACTATCCCTGGCGCAGAACCTCACCAACAGCCCTCTGTTGACCTCACTGGCACACAACCAAACACCAAGTTCTATCTCATCCCTACAACAACTAGGTGGCATTGTCTCCAGCCTGACACCTTCGCAAGCACAACCTATGCACTTGTCAGCTTCGTCACAATTCTCTCCTCTCTTACAATCATCGCTGCCGACTGGAGCCTCTAATCCAAACACACCACTCTTAAGCTCACTCGTACAAACTCTATCCTCTATTGCGAGCACGACCACTTCTCCGTCCACTCCTGTACCGAAATCCTCCATGCTGTCACAAGCCAACAACAATGGCGGTGGTGGTGGTGGTGGTGGTCTCTCTGCCGCGGCTGCTGCTAGTCTGCTCAACACTCTGATTCTGGCTCAGAATGTGCTCACAAGCAACTCAAGTGCTGGTAGCCCCGGGCAAGATTCAATGTCTATGGAAACGGTGGACCAATCCTCTCAACAGTAGTGTACAGTATATTATAATTGTGGACTGTTTATACTGTTCTAGTTTTAACGTGTGTTTTTTAGTAATCTCTCCTTCACTTACTATAGCTACATTGTCAGTATTATTATGTATACATAGTTTTTATACATGATATTTGTGTGGAGCTCTTTGAGAAGAATATTGTAGCAAAGCCCATTTATATGTAACCACGCCCATTATAATTATGTGCAGCCTAGCCTCCATCTCAAGCCGCACTTCCTCGAAAGTTGGCCTGGTAATCGACTGCTTGTGCATGAGCTAACCATTAGCTGGCATTGAGAAGAACCTTCATCAAGAACAAGGTACGTGTGTATAATGTGTAGTTATGCAGTGCAATGAGTTAACTGTGTAGTATTGAATGTACAGTACAAAGAATGGGAACCTAGCATGCTTACTAGTCTGTATGTACATGCACTTGTATACAAGGTATGCTTCAATGTATGCAGTTTAGGTGTGTACAGGGAAACGTGTGTCAATTGAGAACACTAGCTCACAATATTTGTACATGACATTGTACAGTACGTGTACCAGACCCTTCATCACACTACCAGTTTGAATGTGTCCATGTGTTGTTTATCCTGGCTACAGGACACTGCCGAGGGTAGCACTTCAGTGCTCTAGTTCTAATTGTAGATTGACTGATCGATTTGTCTTCTGTACTATTGTTTGATTTTTCCGCCCCTCATCTTTTCCGGCCCCCAGTTATGCGGCCATTTTTCAGCCCGGCCAAGTGTTGAGGAGACAAGAAGAGGCACTGAGAATGGAGGTAGAGGTACAGAGTACATTAGCTGGAAAATGTATTTGTGTCATACTTTGTAGAGTCCCTTAAAGTCATTCAAGGTCAGCTATAGTGTGTCCTATTTGAGGTGTGCAATGTACAATCATGTACGACCCCCCCCCCACACACACACACACACACCTTTAGGCGTACTATGCTGCTAAGAAGGCCACTCAGTGTGACTATGACCGTGTGACTCTTTAACCCCTCAGTTCCATTAGGATAACTGGGGGCCGGAAAAGATAAGCCTACTATGCTGCTAAGAAAGAGAGGGGCCTCACGTAAACTGGCCACTCAGTGTGACTATGATCATGTGACTCTTTAACCCCTCAGTTCCCGAGCCCCACCCCTCACTGTCTGACTCGGAAGAGGAGATAGACTTTGTATTCTAGGAGAAGGCGTCCACCCTACCCTCGGACAAGACCCCAACCAAGGACCTGAACTTGTTATGAGACTGTTAAATATTATTTTGTCTGTTTTTGTACTATTTTCTGGCAATGTAATTATGTATGTACCACTTCATGTCATCATAATAACTATAATTATATGCGATAAAATTCTGTTGCAACTTAATTGTCTCAACATAATAAAAAGAATATCAATATCGTTATAAACTCATCGCACAATTAAAGAGAAACAATTAACAAAATAACTAATTAGCACTTATAGAGAAGAAATCAACAGTTTGAGTATTGGTAAGTGCATCTGTCTGTCCTCCGGCTACAATGACCTCTCCACTAGGAAGTACTGAGCATGTGCAGTTGAGTCGTGCAGTAGGCAGGTCTCCCACTTTCACCCACCTCCTGGTGTCAGGCTGGTAGAGGTGGATCAATGAACTTGGGTTGACATTGTCGTCCCATCCACCAACGGCTAATAGTGACCTCCCAATACTGAGAGGAGCTGACCGCACGAGTGGTACTTCCTGTAAGGTCTGCCAGAGAGTGGGTGTGTCCAGGTTCGAATGGGCCTTTGCAACGAGTTCAGTGAGGTCGACGTGGTACACTGTCTTGGTTGCACTCAGAGTGTGATTGTACCCTCCCATTAGGTAGAGGGTGTTTCCTATGAGAGTCGATTTCAGTACTGATCGTGGGTTAGGTAGTGACTGAGCAATGTACCATCTTCTTGATGCCACGTCCAACACCTCCACAGAGGAGAGGGCACGTACTTTATCATCACACCCACCAGCTACAATGATGTGGTTGTTGAAGGAGACAGCTGTTGAGGAATAACGAGCAATGTTCATTGGTGGGTACGGGTGAGTCCATTCCCCTGATTCAAACACTGCAAGTTGATTGGTGGGTTTTTTGTTTCTTGAATCATGTCCTCCCACCAGCACTAGTCGATTAGCGAGTGATGTCATAGCGAACCTATAGGCAGTGTACTCTGGTAGTTTGGTCCATTGATCTTGCTCGAGCTTCATCACTGTACACTTGTCACGATCACCGTATGCAATCCCTCCACCAACATACACTGTGTCACCGATAACAACACTCTGTACCGAGAAGCTCATCTTGATTGGCATGTATTTTCCTATTCTCCATTTCAGAGTGAGTGGAGGTCTCAACTCTCTGGGAGGGGGACCCTGAAAAATGAATGAGTGTAATTAGGATAGTGTCTACTAACAAGCGAGTGTTACTTGTAGCAATAATTGCATGCACACTAAATCACTTTCTCTAATTAGCTTAAGAGGCCACGCCCACCAGTCTAATAGAATGTACAGTACGATTATAAGAGATCAAAGCTTCTACTATAGCTCTGCAATAATATAATGGTGCATTTTGTGTCACCAGTCTCTGCTGTTGAATGATGGCGTCTCTCCTGACCAGCTCAGCATCTTTGTGCTCAGTCTGTCCCCCGTGTGCCTGTACAGGGGAACGTTGGTGGAAATCAAACACAGACGTGAATATCATTAATGAAAATTCTACAACAGAACGAGACAATCTTCACTAAAGGAAGTACATAATTATAGGCACACTCAAACGGATGTGTAGTTACGGCTTAACACATGAGACAGCATCCATGCATGTTAAGGTACAATACTATTGTTGCTGTGGGAATCTCATTATCACACTACATGTACGCACCTTCTTGACTGGTTGAGGGTCCTTTGACTCCCTCTTTGTTTCCTCCACTGGGTCCGAGCCACTTGTCAGGTCAACATCTGCAGTCAAGTTATTATCTGGTTGAGTGTCCACCCGAGGTTGTATCTGTAGAAACTTCACTAGATGATCAATTTCTCTGGGTTGAACTTCAAACTGTTCTTGTTGAGGAGTGGTCACTTCTTCTAGTCCACAAACTTGCTCAGCTTGAAGCCGATCGATAGATGCTTGTGAATGGGTGTCTTTCTCAGATACTTGATGTAAAAGTTGATTTACTTGAGTGTCCTTGAACTCCCTCTTTGTTGCCTCCACTGTGTCAGAGTCGCTTGTCAGTGAAGAATCTAAAGTAAAAGTTAAATCTTCAATAAGGAACTTTTTCCAAACAAAATGTCGGAATCGTAGACTCATAAATTATTTGCGGTAAAATGTACAACACATGTATTTAATTGACTCACAGATGTCCCTGGCAGATGGTCTCCTCCTCATGTCTTCTTGCAAGCAACTGTCGATAAGCTTCCTCAACCTGTGTGTGTGAGGGATCTGAGCAACATGGAATGATCGATCTTCCACAGATTTGACCGTCTTCAGCTTCTGAACAATCTGTACCATAATCACCCCAAGGGAAAAAACATCGACGCTATTATCGTAATTCTCCTTATCCAATCGAATAGCCTCGAGAGGTAGATACCCCATACGGTGACCAATGGCTGTGAGGGTGTGGCTAAGCTTGGAGGGATCGTATAGCCGTGACATACCAAAGTCGGAAATTTTTGCGATAGGCACTGGCTGTGTTAGCTTCAGCAAGACGTTATCGCCACAGAGGTCACGGTGGATAATCTTCTTGCTATGAATGTAGGCCAGACCACAAGCCATGTCTTTGGAGAGGCTAATTTCACATTCGCTAGTGAGGGACTCTTCACCAAGGCTGGAGAAATAGGATCTCAGATTGCAATCCATCAGCTCAACAACGAGGATTGTACCACCTGATTTGGGATGCTTGGCAGTCGACAAATACAGAACAACGTTTGGGTGCTGGAGTGACTGGAGAAACTCACACTCACGATCAAATGCTTTGCTGGCTTCTTCACTTTTGCCGGTTGGGAAACCTGTCTGTATCTCTACAGCCTCGTAAATTAGAAGTTTGACTGCACAAATCTTGCCACTGTAGCTGCCTTTGAAGACTGCTCCAAATGCACCTTTACCTAGTAGTTCGTCTAGGAAAACAGTTAAATCATCATTGATCTTCTGGTGATTTTCGTCAACTGTAAAAACATTGTGTGTGTGTGTGTGTGTGTGTGTTTATGAGAGGGACCCGGGTGAATATTATAGAAGCTAGCTAATAAACTAAGCATCATGTATGAGATATGCATCCCTGTGCTGAACTAGTGCTTACCCTCTGACTTCACATCAGTAGGATTGCTTGCATCAGTAGACTGTAGATGATCTTTCTCGATTTTTGAGGCCACGCCCACTTCCGGTACCACACCCTCTTGATTGGGGCACACCTACTGTTATTGACTATTGTCAGGAGTACATGAATATTCATGTACTCCTGCTATTGTTCATGACTTTTTTACATGTTTGTGAGAAGCTAGCTAGCTAGCTATAGACGTAACATATATACTAGGCATGCAGGTGCCAATTGTGTATTGCTAGTCTAGCTGAGCAACAATTAAATGTCATTTACCTGAGAGGTTTCATGTGGCTGAGATTGTTCTAAACTTGTACACTTCCTGAATAAAGTTGTGCTTAGAGCTGAGTCTCAGAATACTGGAGCATTCAGGATTGATACTAGATCTAGAACTTAAGTCTTGGTCTTCTTTGTTTGAGGTAGCTAGCTAGCTGAGACTAACTAGCTGAGACAAAGCCAAAGTGAAACGCTTCACGGTGCTGCTCTGATTATTGATTTGCAGCCACGTGTGAAAAGATGGGCAGGGCTGCATGATTTCAATTATAGGGAGCCCTGCCCAATTTTCTCAGCAGCTCCTGGGGGGGGGGGGGTTTCTGGGCAACCAGGAAACAATGGTAGCTACGCCCCTGTGCGTCACTGTTGCAGGCAAACAGTAGACTGGTCAAACTCCGTGTTGAGACTTGTGTTGCACAGTCAGCATATCAGAAAATATTTTAAGTGGCTGCGGTTTTCGTGACGTCAGTATACTGCATGTGATACGTAGAGTTTTCTAGTGAAACGTCACTATCATTGATCTTGCGGTAACCGCATGCGGTTAGTTGCCACAAATATCGTGGCAAACCTTACACGAGTCTCTACACGGAGTTTGACCAGTCCCTTTCTCAAGGGCTGGCTGGCGAGTCTAGTGCAGTAGTAGTAGTAGCAGTGCAGGCAGGATTAGACTAGATTAAAAAGTTGGTGGAAAGAATAACTGACCGTTTGGACGTCACCTGGCTGCCAGACTTTCATCTGGACTCTTCCCCCTGAGTAGCTGGCCTTTCTCTAAGCCACAAAACTGAGCAAGAAGCTGAAGAAGCAGCTAGACAGAGACATGTACCTAGCCTTGAGAATTGGGAGGCGTGGCTCAACTAGTTAGCCCAGCCCAGAGGAATTGTTACCGTGGGTACTGAACAACCGTAGAAGTAGGGCTACCCCTGGCTTTACTGAATTAACTAGCTGTGTCTGCTGTCTAGTTGGACCAGATTTAGCTAGATAATGGGGTAGAGAATAGTTGAGCGGTGCTGTGTGTAGCTTGAACTGTACTGGCTGGCAAGAATCTAGTAAGCACCCTATGCACTGATAACTCGTCAGAATGGAGGGTATGTTCTAGGGATCTGGACAGCTGTACATCCAAAGGAGCCAGGGAGTGCCAATCATCTTCTCCCAGTCTCTGACACGCTAAACAAAAGGAGCTAGAACTGGGAGTCCCAGCTAGAATTGCTAGCCTGATCTAGAATGACATGGAGGCGTGGTGAGGCGGGATCCACACTAATTGATCGACCTAAAGACGCTCCTGTTCCAGATTTCAAGAATGGCAAGGAAAGGGATATGCCACCTGACCCACAGCAGAGGAGGGAGGACACGATTAACCTTAGCTCTAATTAGCTAATTATCGCGACCTTTTAATTACATTCTTTGAACATTCATCTTTTCTTTCAGTATGAAAGTATGAAAGACTAGAGTAGAGTAGACTATACTGCTGTAATAATTAATCAAGTGGGTCTGTTCTGAACTCAAGAAAAAAAACTGAGCTAAATTTAGATATTTAGTCTCTTTAGTCTTTACTAGGTAAGCCCTCGTCTACGATGTCTCCACGCTTGATTCTGGCTTACTATCTACGATGCTAACAGCTTTTATTTAGAGTTTGCAATGCGTAGGCATGCTGTAGCTTTTTGCTAGTCTCGAATACCCGCCTCAACCTAAAAGCTTGAGTCTGGTCCAACTCACATATGAACTTTGTTCTGCACAGTCAGCAAAGTTAAGTGGACTACACGCCCACAAGCATAGTGATAAAGCCACAAGCCACCGCATGTTAGGGACAGAACATACACAGAGGGCTATATCAGACAGTGTATCAATTAAGGCTAGGAGTTGAAAGCCTACGAGAAAAACACTGAGCTTGAAGCCATCATTGCACAGAGCTAGAGGGCCATGAAACCATGGTCGACGGTCACATTCACATAAATGAGCATTTAGGCTGTAATTTCGACAAGGTGTTCCAAAGGTCCTGTTGCTAGTCTGGAGAGTTCTAGTATCATATCCTTACAACTCTCTCCATGAATTTTCCTACGTCGCCTTCTGCATGTCTGGGGCTAATTCTTTCTACTAGTAACAATCCATGCTGCTGTGGCGGTTAGCTATAATGATATTCATGTAGACTATAATTTTATTCATGTTCCACACCCACTTGTGGCCAATTAAATGTCCAAGAAATTCCTGGACACACTTGAACCAAACCACAATGTGAGTTTGACCAGACTCAAGCTTTTAGGTTGAGGCGGGTATTCGAAGAAAAACAGAAATTGTGCAGTCAGTTTTGAAGCTCTGAGCGCGCGAGCAAAGCGCAAGTGATCAAACTATATGTCTGTATTGGTGAAGGCTGAAGACATTAGTCCATGGACAGGGACTACTGAGGAACCTTCATCAAGAACAAGGTAATGTACTTATTCGTAAATAATTACAAAGCGAGATGTCATTTCTTTTGGAGGTTGAGAAAAATTCCTGGTGTCGCATATTTAGAGGGTCGCATCTAATTGGAGGTTACTCTACTATCCTCGATTACAGGCTGCTTAAAATTATATTGTTTCTAGCGGCCTGGAATCGAGGCTGTGGTTTCACCACTATTTAGGATGCAACATAAAAAAATAATTGTCACACGCAGCAGTCGCTACTTTTAGAGGTCAGAAAATTACCTAAGATCGAGGGTGTCGCATATTTGGAGGGTCACCTTAAATTGAACAAGTACGGTACTTGTGTATAATGTGTAGTTGGTTATGATGTGGACCCTAACTTTGGTCTTGTGCATGATACCCAGGTATGTACCCACACAGAGTTCACACCAAGTAACATAAAAACAAACACTTAAAAACTGTTTTAATACAGAGATACTACACGTAGGGACAGAGCCGACCGACGTGGAGACGGTTACTATCGCTACTGAAGAGGTGGTACCCAGTTCACAGTTTGAGATAGAGATAAGTCAGAGTGATGATGGGGAGAGTGTGGAGCAGCTACAGGCCAGTGACTTGGGCCCTAACTTTGGCCTTGTGCATGATACCCAGGTAACACACACACACAGTTCACACCAAGTAATATACAAAAACTAGCGCTTAAAAACGCTTTTTTAAAGGTATTATCCGGCTTCTAAGACGTTTTGTGAGCAATCAACATTCCATTTTGAAATGACTTCATGACAAGAGTACTCAGACGGTGGTTCCAAAAGAACGGCGGCTGATTCATGAGACTAGTGCATGATACCCAGGTAACACACACACACAGTTCACACCAAGTAACATAATTATAAAAACTAGCACTTAAAAACGCTTTTTTAAAGGTATCCGGCTTCTAAGATGTTTCGTTTTCGTATTATTTTCGCATTCGTATTACATTGGTAGAATTTGCATGATGGTAACTACCTCCCAAATAACGAACACACACACACACACACACACACACACACACTTGTTGTTCCTGCCCACTCACACAGGAGGTCCACACGCTAACTAGCGATGATAGTTTGCCCTCTGACATGACCTCTGAGGATGGCTCCACCCTCAACGCTATAGGCCACGCCCTCATCCAAATGCAGCATGGTGGACAGACCACCCCCTTTCAGAGTCTGGCCAAAAATTAATGGTGAATAAAGAAGGCCAAATTTATCAGTGTGACGATTGCTTTTTTGCCAAATCCAGAAGTTATAGTCCTCGATAAGTTATCCAAGTGCTTGTACATACTAATTACATGTAGAACCATGAGTATTATTGCTAATGTTTGAGGTTTCTTGGAAGTGGTGTTGAGTTTTTACTATGTTGTTGTGTGTGTTCAGGTCCTCTGTATGTGATGATCCCACCATCCAGTAGTGCTGAGATACTGCATGCAATGGGTCGACCTATAGCACCCAAGATGAGCGGGATATCAACTATGGATTATCACACGGCCGACCCCATCGTTCAAATGCAGTTGTGAGTACACAGTTCATGTGATTGCCTACCTCTGCATAACATGTATGACAGTGTGTGTTAGGGAAAGCATCATTCTTGCTACATACCGTATTACTAGAATATTTTGCTGTTGGTGAAAAACCTTTACCAATCAGCAACAAAGTTGATCCTTTGCGATTGTGCTAACTGCTAACTATTGCGTTCTGGCAATAATCGTGTGTATTTATAGTCATACTTTAGGTTTTGCGATTTTATTGTTGCGAATTGATCAACCCTCGCAAAATGTGCATATGCTTGCAAAACATTCTAGTAATACGGTAACTGTAAGGAGTGTTGTTATTATGGTGGTTGGTTTGCAGGTCTGGGGATATGGCCACCAACAGGGAAGCTCAGAGGAAGGCTACACACAATGAAGGTGATGCAAATTCAATACCGAAAGTTAGAGTGTACAATAGATGTACATGTACGTACGTGGTCATAATCACATTTCCCACAAAGTACAGTTACAAAGCTTTAACATCAAATCTGCCACTTTCAAAACTAATAACTTGTTGTGTAGAGGCTATCTAATGCTGTAAATGCATTATTGTCCATCTTAATTATTAATTATGCCTTGGTTTTTATACTGTACAGTTGGTGTACATGTGTGTGTGATGTCAAGGTTCATTCATTTTGCCAATTGGCTCAGCTTCATTGTACATGCCCTAAACACGATAATTACCAGTTGTTGTTGTTCTTCCCACGCCCAGTTGAGCGTCGGCGTCGGGACAGGATCATCGAGCTCATCAAGGTACTGGCTCAGATAGTGCCTGCTTGTCAGAAGAAAGACGCAACTACTGGTTCCATTGTCGGGGTGAGTGTGTGTGTCTGTGAGTGTGTGTACTAAAGTACTATTGAAAGCCATCGAAATAACTACTAACTTGGTTTTTTAAGCCTAATATTCCATATCTACTGCCATATATCTTCTAATTTATCGGACACTTCTAATTACCCTGGACACTCTTTTGGGCAATTTTCGTTGTTCTAATACAACGGACACTCCAGTACTTTAATATTACATTTGTTCCTAAATATCCGGACAATACCTTGAAAAGTTGAGTTACCATTCATAGACGGCAAGTAAGACTTAGAGTGCTGCAGTTAGATTGCTTTGAGTAGCTAGTTTTAGATAGTTAGTGCAACTATTCAGTCGCACACTGTTTTATTAAACTTAGCTAGCTCACATGCAGCTGCTTGCTTGTTCTAATTATTCCGGACACTCCGCATGCTCTATAAAAATCTGTTCCAATTATATCTGGACAATTATTATTTTTTGCTATCCAGTAACTTGGTTTTTAAGCCTAAATTTCCTATTATTGCTAAGCATGCACAGTGTATAGAGCACAGTGAATCCAGCAGAGTTCATTGTGTATACACATGTAGTTAGTTGGATATAAAATTAATGATCTATGATATTTTTTAATAGCAACTAAGCATGTTTTTTGTTATCTCCATGTACATGTCTCACCCTCATGTCATGTTTCCCTGACTGCAGTATATATGTGTACAGCAAGGGAACGGTACTGGACAAGACAGTGGACTACTTGAAAGAATAGGAACACAAGCATGAAAAAGCGCTCTGTGTACCTCTAGCTACTTCACGACAATCGAGATTATATTTTCTTTGTTTCCGATTGATACCTACTATCAGGGGGCATGTGATTCAGTAATGGGGGTAGTAGCTCTGAGATGTATGCTTTGGACACAATAAGTTTCCTGGGCTTTTGCGGGAGTTATGAGGAGATACACGGATGGTCCCAGAGCCACTATGTAGACTTCATCGTAAAACATCACGTGAATCACTTCAGTTTCCAATCCCTCTTCTACTCTCATCTATGATGCAATCAACCGAATAGTGGGTAATGATCAACCATGATTGTTGTTAAAAACGATGGATGCCAAACGTTCAAGTCAAAAATTGAGCCTTGCAGCTCTTGCAGCTACCAATAGTTAGAGTTCTAATGCAGAGCTAACTACTAAGTAGAGTAGTAACACTCGGTAAATAAGTTTTGTTACGGACTGACTCTTCTGAAAAGGCTGCAATAGCATTCCAAGTAAGCAAAACTAGGCATAACTCGAGAAAGAAGCATTATTTTGCAAATCCATGAATTTAAATCCAAGTAAACATAACTAGAAGCATATAGAAACTCTTACTTGCACTTAATTCATCCTTGAGCAGCTGTAGCGGTCTACACACACAGACACACAAACACACTACACAACCAAAAAGCCCTGATCTGTCTTGTGTCCGTGTACAAGTCCGTACAGTTGTGTACAATTGAACTTGTACATTTCATCTGGGCAATGATGTGTTACGGAAGTGATAGCACATGCAGATGTGTACGGAAGCTGTACAGTTGTGATTCAGCATTGTACATGATCTGGTACAGATACTTAAATATGAAGAAAATTAATTAGCTAGTGCTTGGTTTTAATTGTAATAATACAATCATGCAGGTTGGCAGAGACAATGATGTGTTGACATGCAGCAGTTAAAATAGCTAGAGAACAACTTATAAAAATTACTGATTCATACAGAAGACATTCAAACAGTACATAATTATCATTAGAAAAATCCTGATAATGAACAAGTTTTTCATTACTAAGTTGCTCTCGTTCTCGTTCGATTGTGAAAGGCTGCGTAGTAATGTTACAAGTGCTAGTACATTGATGAATCACTGAAATATGTGTAATAACAGCACTAGATGGAACAACACACAATGTTTTTGTCAAAGTTAACAAGGGACAGTCTTGCTCATTGTGTACGGTGAAACCCATAACTTGCTGCAACTCGAGCTCCTGTAGAATGCAGTAGGTTAAATTGTCCAGCGTAACACATGTCAACAGGAGTCCGTACACAACCTGAAATATAATAATTGGTACATTGTATATGTAAATTGATATTAAACACTTACATTCAAGCAAGGAGTAATTCGTACATAGTGTCCATTATTGACGAGTTGACCCTTTTGGGAATAAACTGCTCCATATGTTTGCACCAAAACATCCAAATTCAAGAAAGACGGTAATGAATGTATATCATATTCTCTTGAGACTTCACCATACATCTGATTGGCGCCATTGAAAGACAAGGCAACATCTTTCAATTTCTTGGTTGAGCCTTGTTTCTAGATGCAGATAAAATAATCCATGCATGTATAGTAAATATTCTCAGTGCTCCAGACTGATATATAGCCTTGCCAAGATTTAGTGATTTTGACGAGACACCATTCAAAACAGTTTGTACTGCATGCTGGTTGTAAAGATTAGTCAATCCAGCACCACACCTATACAAGTATAACGTAGGTAAACCAACTAGCAAAATTATTACTCACTGTTGAAAATCCTCATTTGTCTCACTCTGGTAATAGCCACTTGAGCAGACAAATCTCAATGCTTCTAACGTTGAAAACGAAACAGCAATATCGCGACTTGGGGCTCGTCTGTTTGAAAAAATTTTCTGCTCCCTCATCAATGAATTAAAGGCTTCACACCTGCAAACACAAGACGAAAAAAGTGTCACATATCATTTTACGTACACGATTTAAACATTAACCTTTCAGTGTTGAAAGCAGCAGTGGGACCGAAGTCACAGAGGTCATCCACAAGGTGGAGCAGTAGGTGCACTTTCATTTTTTTAAGCATTTGTGGGTTGTATTCCTTTACCAGGTCTACAAACCCCTTACATACTTGTCTGCTTTCCTCAGAACAATTTGGATTAAATGGAACACAATATGCCAGTCTGAACACCTATACACACGCAAACTAGGGTATAGAGTTTAAAATGCATAATATACATGTACATGTATACACATCCAAATGTAGTGCACTCACTTTTAAAAGTGCCAACCATAATTTTCTTTCATTGGTAGTCACATATGGGGTCACAATAAAAGCAGCCATCTAAGCATTGGTATAGACATTATTATATTTTACTCAATAAAATACCTGTGCCCAGGCTTTGTAATCCCTCCCAACAAATGAACAATGGTGTTTGATTATGTTTCCATACAGTCGAACGTCAAAGCCAGAATAATTGAATTGTTGAACAATAGCCAGAACTTCTGCTTTTTGTTCCTTTTTTAATCCAGCAATGAAGCGTTTCAGTAAGTACTTGACCGGGCCGAGCAAAATCGTATGGAGACATTCAACAGGTGTCGATCTAAAAGGGCAATAGTATGTTGTTATTGTCAGACTTAATGTACCCCTAAAAGTTGTACTTAAACTTACTGATATAAATCAACGTTCAATGACAGCATGGGATTTTCTCGTTCACGAAGTCCAAAGCTAGTTCGAAGACTCTCCTTCTCAGACTCTGTCCGTGCAGACTGTATAGTTCTCATTTGGCTAAGTGATACATCTTTCGTACGTAGAGTGCTCACATCAACAGGATCAACTTCTCTGTCAACCTATAATAATTATACATGTACATACAAAACGTATCACATAATTAAACTAGTGTTCAAGCTGGTGCTGTGCTAATGCCTCTCGCCATGATTTGCTTTCGCTCAAAAGTATAGAAGAGAAAGTATAGAAGAGGAAAAAGTGTATAAAATAATCTGTCTAAAACTGACTTGCAATTGTATAATTATGGTATCATTGTTGTGTTTTGTGGCTGCTTATACCAGGACCTCAAGGATCTAGGAAGCAACAAAGAAGAACATTTTGTTTTCAATTAATTATAAGCAGAAGTGCATAATTATTTCATAAAGTTAGCTTATCTATATAAAGTCACTGAGAAGAAAAGACTTATTACATGCATCTATTGTTGTATTATGTGGCTTTAATACCAGGACCTCAAGAAAGAAGAAAATTGGATCTGTAGTTCATGCAGTGTATAATTATAATATTTAAGAAGAAAAGACTTGTGTACATGCATATTGTTATCTATAGTAGTGTTTTGTGGCTTACCAGGCCCTCAAGAAAAATATGATTCTGCCAGGAGGATCTGGCTCTGGGGAATGAGCGCGCATGCGCATTACATCCATAGGAATAATTAAAGGGTGTGTCCAAAGAGATCAATTTCACAAATGGCTACTGCTAGCTAGCTGTTTTAACAGGTATTTTCTGAGTCTTGTAGCTAACAAAAAGCTAGCGCTTTAGTGCAAGGCTAACTCATATGTTGAATAGAAAGTTTGTGAGGACAGATGATGCTATGAAAGATTCTGAAGAGACTGCAACAGCCTTCAATGTGAGTCAAACTAGCCATAACTCGAGAAAGAAGCTTTAGTTTGCTAATCCACGAATCAAAATCCAAGAGAACGTGGCTAGAAGCCTATAGAAGCTGTTAGTTTTCGTCGCATTGCAACCGTTGAGCAGTTACAGCTGGAACAGACACACAGACACACACACGTACACACACAGTCAGCTTTACAGTATCCCTCGTGCGGCTACGCCTCGAGTCATAATTATACCATGCACTTTCTGCAGTACTTCCTGCTACTTCCACCTCGATGATTAACTTCTGCTGCGCGAGGATTATCAGCAATCAAGCAAATCGCAGGTGCCCTCACAATAACCTCAGTTTTGAGAAATGCATCAAAGACAGTTATTCCCTCTTGGAGTGTTTTGATATCCTCAGCAACAGGTCGTGACATATCCAACACAGAAACCTTGTTGGAACAAGTAATAAAGTGTATGTTACGTAATTGAGAATTTTCACTACGCGGAAGTCCTGCCACAAGGAAACACCAACTGTTAAAACAGTTCCACTTTTTACTCTTATTTCCACTTGTATCGTCAGAGTAAAGAATAATTGGTGCAGTGACAACAGGCTTTCCTAATCCTGAATACTTAAGTGGATGAGGTTGAATGAAATCCTCAAATTCCTGCAAAGCATTATAATTATACAGGTACACATTAGTAATACTATGACTTTTTTAAATAATTATACGTGCCAGCAATCATATACATGTACCTTCATTCCAAGTTGTTTGAGAGTGTTTGAATCCAACATATATCGAAGTAGGGAGCTAGGTGGTGAAACAATAGTTAGAATGTTCATAACCTTGAAGTCAGAAGATTCAAGTATAACCAAAGCACCCGGCTCAGGATACAGGTAGACAACTGATGTGAATGCTATTTTTAATTGGTCCAGTGCATGTAAGCAATATATGTGCTTGGATATGCAACTCAGAACCCTGTATACATGCATGTATGCACAGGTAAGTTTACGGTTTAAACATAATTATACTATAATACCTTGCAGTAAAATCTGTGAACCTTCACACATATACTTCCAAAGTGTGGATGTGAGACTATAACAAAGTCGTTGACAAACACGTGACCCACAGGCAAAACAGCCATAGGGGTTTGAAGTTTTGGGTCTGTTCTCCAGCGCTCTCCATGATACATTTCCCTGGAATATTCAAATTCATTAAATACATACACACGTACATGCAATAAACTACTTACATCAACTCCATGTCAGGCTGAACTGGATACCTCTGGACTACACTTGCAAACAATGGATTAGCGAAGCAATGACGTATTGTTGCCATCATTGAATTTGCATAAAAGGGTGTCCCATCAGATGAATAATACTAAGAGTAGGAAGTTAATACACAAAGTTTGACATGCATGAACAAAGAAAGGTACCTTCGTTGGGGGCTCAAAAACAGGCAAAACAAGTTGCTTTATTTGATGTATCGATGGCAAACAAGGGTTCATCTGCTTCTGAATCATTGCAAACCAAACGAATTTTAAGTTTGTTTCTCCCTATAACACATAACAAGTACAATGGTAGATGCTTACAAACAACTCACAATCGGTCGTGGACAGTGAAGCAAAAGATAGAGTAAAGCATGTTGTTTCGATGGGAATGGAGAATACGAATCAGAGGACGATGAAGCATTGCACACAACTTGAATAGTATCTGGTAAGTAAAGATAGTCGTAACGTAGCTAGCTAACATTGTGAACACTGAATACAATGTACCTTGCAGTGTGTCATATAACTCATCCTCTGTATCCTCACCATCATCGTCATCATCGTTATAATCTTCATCAGGTAGAACCTAGCGGCTTATAATTAAACGGTATTAAGTACTATTGCTTGAGTTTACCTGAAAGTCATCATCACATTCTACATGCCCTCCCTGATCGTCCGAGTCATCCTGGATACCACCATCATCAACATCCGCCATTAAGGAATGAATTGAAGCTTGATGCTTGTGCTTCATTGTCTTTAGATGCCTCTCATAACGAGACTTAAATGAGCAGTCTATTTGGCACACTTCGCACCAATTTGCACCTTAGTAATTATGATAATTAATACAGAGTATTAGACACATTGTATGTACCTATTGATGTTGCCATATTGTGTTAATTGAACCTTCCAAGCTGCAATTAAGGGGAACCTCAACAAAAGTGCTTTACTTCTTTATTCAAAAATAAGAATTCACGTGCCTTAGATCTATCCACGTGAGCGCGCACATTGGCCACCATTGCGCAGTGACCGAGACTGGAAGAAGAGATCCGCTGACAAATTCATGAGATTTGACTCTATTAGATCGATGTGATCATGTCTCGCTTGCTATCTGCACGAGGTAGAATAAGTACAAGCTCATGGAACACTCCCCGTCCTGTTACAACACTCAGAACCCCCCACAGGAGTGAGTTTGATTAAGTTATATTAATGACCTATAATCTGAAAAATTGCTCATCCTACATGTTGCAGGTGGTTCAGTGCCAAGTCGTACTGATGGAGGTGCATCCGGTAATGGGGATGATGCTACCGTCGATGTGCTGGCTCAGAGAAGAAGCAGTGGAGATGGTAAACTATATAAATCATGCTATTTACTGATGTTTTGCTATTATATACAGGGCTCAGTGATGTGCAATCACGGAGGTCTCAGTCAGAGCAAATATCTACTCTTGCTGAAAGTGAGTATAACATTTTTTAGTCACGTCTATCTGACATTGCAATGCATAATAATAGATAGTGTTACACTTATTGCAAGCAAGCAGCAGGAAATTTTGGAACGGGTGAAGGCCACTGACGTAAGGTTGAGCCATATTATGGAGACAGTAATCAGCAGAAGTTTTCGAGAACTAAAAGTACTAATCGAAACACAGGAAAAGAAAAGTTATACAATACGAAATTCTCCTTATGAGGTAGGTCAACTTCTTTGTATATAAAAATTGTCCCAAAAATATCGATTAATTATTATGTTTTAGGTGGAGCTTAAGCACAAGATTGCCAACTTGTTTTGCGAGACACTAAATTCGTATCCTCAGGAAAATGAAGTGAATGTAAGTCGAACTTCATCAGTATTGTCTTGCAGTATATACAATATATGCAGGACGTTGTTAAAGATACTCTATCACGAGATGACTTCACCAAAAAATACAAAGTTGTTGTTGCTATCAAGGCGGCCAAAGATATGCTTTCAATTTTCCGAACTGAAGAAAGAAGGAAGGTTATAACTTATACCGTAATGAATGTATACTTTATACTCCATATAGATATTGGGAATTCCTCCATACCCAAATGCTTGTCTTCAAGACACAGTCTCGTTATGTCGTAACCTCATCGATTTCTTGAAGGCCTCAACAGAGAAAGTCGAACCGAACTACTTGAGGCACCTTGTTTTGATGGTTAGTTCCAGCCAAATTTTACTGTCCAAATTATTATTATTATACAGCGCAAATATGTCAGAGAAAATCAGGCCTGTGCTCAGCACAGGTTTCATGAAGGCTTTAAAACATGGCTTTCGGATGTTTATGAAAATGGTGTCGAGGAGTCAGAATGGGAGACATTATTTGAGGAAGATGAGCATCACCCATACAATGAGTACCCCGTATCGTATCCTGACATTACGCTGACACAAGAAGGAACACCTGCTCAATGAGTGTATAGGTTTCAGGCAACTGTACGTCACATGCATGACTGACTCTTGTTTTCAATTATCGTTCTTTATACTCGATATCAATCACCACTTGTATTATCGACTAGGTGTTATTATTATTGTGTTACCTCAATTATATCTCTGCCCAACAAATCATCTCTTTACTTCTCTCGACTTGCATTAATCATTATTTTGATCCAACACTATCTTTACTCCTCACATGCACAGTCATGGTTCATTAATTCTCAATGGAAAGTTCAAAGTTCATCACACTACCTTAATAAACACTAATTTCAAAGAAAAGTAACACTAATTATTACTCATCGTCAGAAGATGAGAAATAAATGTTCCAAAGCTTTGGAGGAGTTATGTACAGTTCTTTCTTGTGTCTGCAAGTCTTTCTTATGAGATATTTGGTTTTCCGAATCATACCACTGCATGTACGTGTATACAGATATTGATCGATAAAAACAGATGATAAAAAGTCATAACTTACACTAGCACAATCGTAACAGCTCAGACTCTCTTTACGTTTACCACTGCATCTTGGATGCTTGAGCCTCTTCCTTTCTGCAATCTTGGAAGGTGTGCTGATTGTTGATTTCTATGTGTAGGTTAATGGGTATTTATATGCTTATTACTATAAACGGTAACGTACCTTGGTATATATCTTCTTACTAATAGATGTCTTTCGACGACTTGTCAACCAACCACTAGCACTGTACCAGGCATTGTGGTATAAATCACATGCTTTGTATTCGTATTACTCACGAATATGTGGGATGATTAAAACTACCACCATCACGATCAGTGGGGTCCGGGTCATCAGCAGTTTGCTATGAGTATTAATATACCATTAATGTAGATGTCTTGTAAAAAATCACTCCTACCACAGAGTCTAGACTATAACAGGGAAGTAGTAGATCATCAACCCCCTCATCTGCAATGTCGTCAAACGACAATTTTCGACTTGTAAGCCTAAAATTATAATTTTGATCATCAGTGCATACACAGTATAATAGAAAGTAACTCACGTGTTTCCACTGTCTAGATGACTGACGTCTATTAGCTGTTTGGCGTTGAGCTGTCTGGCCAGTTGTTCTACCCTACACAATAAAAAAAAACCAAAGTAACTCTGTAAACCTTCGTGGGAGTTTGCACCTTTCCACACTGTCAGCGAGCATCAGTGCCTGCTTCTTAATAGCTACAGTAACAATAAACAATTGGGTTTAAGTGCTAATACTAATATACACAATCACAGATTTTGATCAGAAGGCCTTGCTTTTATGTACTGGGCAAATTGGACAAGAAACTGTATGTCCTTTCAGCTCATGCTCACCCTTTAACTCTCCAAGAATCTTAGCAAGGCTCATATTAATCACTCATGTCACTCAACAAGCTCTCATTTGCTCACATGCACAGATGTGTAGCAGAGCAGCTCCTTCCTCACTTGTGATACATAGTTGAACATCAGATTTGCAATCTTAGTGAAGTACATATTACACACACATCTTTAACACATATATGATCCACTTGTATAGTAAATAGATTTGATACGGTTCTGTGCACACATCAGTATAATAAGTGCACCTCTCACATATCCTAATCATGTATGTGGATTTTTGGTTGTGTACACGAATATAAATGTCACGAAAGTGAACGAGAATATCCATTTGTCAGAATCGACTGACGCATGCGCAGACAACTAGTACCAGGCCTAGTTGTTCGCCTAACCGTTATAAAAACGAAAACTCGGCCTGGGATCGAGGCTAGGAGAAAGCATGAATTTGTAAGCAGAATGAAAGAAGGATTGCTTTTTTGGACGTTTCTGGTTTTAAAATTCTGCTGTAAACAAAAAGTACGCACAACTTGAATGCATAATTATTATACAAAGTTCAGTGTGTTCAGTTCTCCCCGCCATCCACACAATCAAATTCTCTTTACACCACATGTGGGTACCTCATCCCACAAGCATTCCTTTTTAATACCGAAATGGAACTCTTTACCACTAGAAGTTATTAATAGCCCCTCTGCCCCTCTGCTTCATCATTTAAATCGAACCTCAGTAATTTCTATTCAACAATGTAATATCATAATTTTCTGTTCCATTTTTAATAAATAATTATTTATGGCCATCATAATAGCTACAGTAGCTTTATGTCCACATGTTATGTAGCTTTGGCATCTCCACCGAGGCATCAGCACCCCCCGGTGCTTTCATTTATTCTGTAATTATGCTTTCAATGTTGAACTTAATATCTAGAAAAGCTTTTTTCAACACAATAAAAAAATCAAGATTGATCGTTGAACAATGTTAACTCCACAAAATAACTAATCACTTATAGAAAAGAAATCCACAATTTGAATACGATCAGAATATAGTTCTGTCTGTCCTCCGGCTACAATGACCTCTCCACTAGAAAGTACTGAGCATGTGCAGCCGTATCGTGCAGTAGGCAGATCTCCCACTTTCACCCACCTCCTGGTGTCAGGCTGGTAGAGGTAGATCGATGAACTTGGGTTGCGTCTGTCGTCCCGTCCACCAACGGCTAAGAGTGACCTCCCAATACTGAGAGGAGCTGAGAACACGAGTGGTACTTCCTGTAAGGTCTGCCAGAGAATGGGTGGGTCCCGGTTGGAAAGGGCAATTGCAACGAGTTCCTTGAGGTTCAAGTTGTCCGATTTGGTTGCCCCAGAAAGGGCATTGGCAATAAGTTCATCGAGGTTGACGTGGAGCACCGACTTGGTTTCCCCAGTGTGATCCAACCCTCCCATTAGGTAGAGGGTGTTTCCTATGAGAGTCGATTTCAGTACTGATCATGGGCTAGGTAGTGACTGAGCAATGTACCATCTTCTTGATGCCACGTCCAACACCTCCACAGAGGAGGAGAACTGTCCTTTAATACCCCCACCAGCTACAATAATGTGGTTGTTGAAGGAGACAGCTGTTGAGGAAAAACGAGCAATGTTCATTGGTGGATACGGGCGAGTCCATTTTCCTGCTTGAAACACTGCAAGTTGATTGGTTTCTTCACTGGTTCCCGGATCCTGTCCTCCCACCAGCACTAGTCGATTAGTGAGTGATGTCATAGAGAACCACTTGGCAGTGTACTCTGGTAGTTTGGTCCATTGATCTTGCTTGAGCTTCATCACTGTACACTCGTCACAATTGTCATCAAGACTAATATTTCCGTACCCTCCACCAACATACACCGTGTCACCGATAACAACACTCCGTACCGCGCCACCCATCTTGGTTGGCAAATTTTTTCCTCTTTTCCATATCAGAGTGAGTGGAGGTCTCAACTCTCTGAGAGGGGGACCCTAAATAATGAATGAGTATAATTAATTAGGATAGTGTCTACTAACAAGCGAGTGTTACTTGTAGCAATAATTGCATGCACACTAAATCACTTTCTCTAATTAGCTTAAGAGGCCACGCCCACCAGTCTAATAGAATGTATGGTACAGATATATCGGATTAAAGTTTCTACTATATATAGCTCTACAATAATAAAATAAGAAACTGGTGCATTTCGTCTCACCTGTCTCTGTTTTTGACAATTTTCGCTAACGGAGTACATAATTATAGGCACACTCAAACGCATGTGTAGTTACGGCTTAACATACAAGACAGCATCCATGCATTGCTGCTGTGGGAATCTCATTCACACACTACATGTACGCACCTTCTTGACTGGTTGAATGTCCTTGGACTCTCTCTTTGTTGCCTCCAATGTGTCTGAGCATCTAGTCAGGTCATCATCTAAAAATCGAACCAACATTAATAAAGACGAATTTGATTTTTTCGTAGAGTGTATAGTGTTAGCTGTAACAGCTAAAATGTAAATTGACTCACAGATGTCCCTGGCAGATGGTCTCCTCCTCATGTCTTCTTGCAAGCAACTGTCGATAAGCTTCCTCAACCTGTGTGTGCGAGGGATCCGGGCAACATGGAATGATCCATCTTCCACAGATTTGACTGTCTTTAGCTTGCGAACAATCTGTACCATAATCGCCCCAAGGGAAAAAACATCCACGCTATTATCGTAATTCTCCTCATCCAATCGAATAGCTTCGAGAGGTAGATACCCTCTACGGTGACCAACAGCTGTGAGGGTTTGGCTAAGCTTGGAGGGATCGTATAATCGTGACATACCAAAGTCGGAAATTTTTGCGATAGGCACTGGTTGTGTAAGCTTCAGCAAGACGTTATCGCCACAGAGGTCACGGTGGATAATCTGCTTGCTATGAATGAAGGCCAGACCACAAGCCATGTCTTTGGAGAGACTAATTTCACATTCGCTAGTGAGGGACTCTTCACCAAGGCCAGAGAAATAGGATCTCAGATTGCAATCCATCAGCTCAACAATGAGGATTGTACTACCTGATTTGGGGTGCGTGGCAGTCGACAGAAACTGAACAACGTTTGGGTGCTGGAACGACTTGAGAAAATCACTCACGATCAATTGCATTGCTAGCTTCTTCGTTTTTGCCGATTGAAATACTTGCCTGCATCTCCACAGCATCGTGAAGCAGAACTTTGACGGCACACATCTCGCCCTCGTAGCTGCCTTTGAAGACTGCTCCAAATGCACCTTTACCAAGAAGCTCGTCTAGGAAAATGATCAAATTGTCGTTGATCAACTGGCGATTTTGGTCATCTGCAGAACATTATGTGTGTATGTCACGTGTGTGTGCGTGTGTGTGTGCGTGTGTGTGTGTGGGGGGGGGGGGGCAGGGGGTTAAATTATACCAACTAATTATGAGATATGCATTCCTGTGCTGAACTAATGCTTACCCTCTGAAGTAGACTGTAAATGATCTTTCTCGATGGTCTTGGCTATGTGAAATTCACCCACGATGGGACTAGACAAAGCCTCCACCATATCTTTCCAGCTTTTCTCTCCTTCTGCATTAAGCCATTCTTTCAAACCCTCACGATAGCAGTCATTAGGATTGTTGCTCCATTCTTTCCCAATGCTGTCAATTGTAGCTGAGGGTACATCAAGAATAAGCAAGATGTTTCGCCACTTGATTCGAGCATCAAACGTGACGAGGTACAATCTCTTTAGATCTGCTATTGTGAGATAGTCAGACATCTTCTCTAGCTCTGCAGAGTGTGGGATGGATAGAGACATACTGATAAAATACTAGGCGGCGGCGGCAGCGGGTGACCCTGTCGGCCACCATAAGTAAAGCTATATAGACTAGCTAGCTCTAAACCATCTACAGTATAAACAGTGCTGTCTGCACTCACTGATAATAATCCAGAGGCTACAGTATTTTCATTCAGATCACAGCATTGAAGTTACAGTAGAAAAACAATTTTTATCCCATGGCCGGATGCAGCAATAACAAAATTAATATCTTTGTAGTCACCTCGACGTCGTGCGCCGCCGCCCGTAGGGAGGGCGCTAGGCAGCGGCGGCCCGGCGCGACTAATATCTTTGTTCTTTGTTGAATACATTGGTCCCTTCCCCCCGGATACGGCAATATTTTCTGCCGTAGAGGGGTCCGGGGGGGGGGGGATCATCGATGTACGGCAACTAAACGTAGACAGTCCGGTGGACCATTAAATTGTGCTGTTGCAGAGGGTTCCCCCTTACGGCCCCACAGTGCAGTGCTGCCCGGTCAAGAGTAGTGTAGATCTGCTATAATTATTTGAATTGATTATATAACTATTGATTATATAACTAGGCCCTGATAAATTATGCTCAGAATAATTTTAGCATATCCCTAGGTGTCCAAAAAATTAATGTTCATTTTTGTAAAGATCCTTATAATTATTAAATTTTACATAATGATGTTCTCATGGCAAAAATGGCTGAAGGTGTTATTATGGATTAGTTCAAGTCAGCAAGATAACATATGTCGTGTGTCAGTTGTGTGCTGTGTTTATGTCTACTAATTCTGTCTATAATGTTTATGTCACATTTTTGGGAGAATAATTAGAGAATAATCGTATTTTTTATGACAATAATCGTAGAATAATAGGCACATTTTTCAAGAATTAAGGGGGAAAATAAAAGCATAATTTATCAGGGCCTAATTATAACCCAATAACGTAGATATGGCATAATAATTATGGGCACACGAATTATGTACGCACATAAATGCAACAGTAGCATGTTGTGGCTGTATAATCAAGGAATCGAGGCTATAATAGTGTACAGTATGTTGTTACAGTACATTTACACCACTTTAAGTGATACTCTGGTTTCTGGTCCAGACTCCCACTGTCCACAAATATTCTATTTCCTATGCATGTGCACAATGGTCCATGAGCACAGAATAATATTATTGTGTTAATGATATTCATTTCAAAATAATGATTTCATAAGGAGACTAGTGTAATGACAAAAGCCGCCTTCCCGCATTCAATTAGAGACACTTGAGGACCAGACAACCACACATACTCACAAAAGGAAGTTATTGGATAATCATACCCACGCACACACTGACAGGGATCATACTCAGAATTCAATATTGATGTTGGTATATACAGTATGTGGTGTGGGTATGAGGGTCAGTTTCTGCCAGTTACAGTTCTCTTGTGGGTGAAAATTTACATGGGTATGATTTTCTGAGGGTATAGTTTCCTTGTGTATTTTGAGGGCATCAATTTCTGAGGGTCACTTTCTGAAGGTGATTTTCTGTGGGTCACTCACTTTCTGAGGGTCACTTTCTGCTCTGCGCACTTAAGGCCCGGGTCCAGATTTCAACAGATTTCAATACCAAAATTTACACTATGTTCATACTGCTGTATTATTTGCAATATACAGTTTATGCTGCATCAAAATGATCCAAAATGAAGCTCAATGTTTTCTTTTTCCTATTATATAGCCACAAAAATGATGATGACGTCATGGCACTTTGCAATAGATAGTAGATTGGACAGCGTTGAAGCATAGATAGTATCGAGGGGTCCGGAACTGTAATTTTTAGCGTACAAGATTTCAAAATCTCGAGATTTCACAAAGATTTCAGAGATTTCAAAGATTTCAGAGATTTTACAGAGCATCACTGGGATTGAAGATTGAAAGTTCTACCGTCATTCAACACTTGCACTAGTTAGTCTAGCCTCAATCCCAGGCCGATCTGTCTCTAATTGAACGCTAGGTCGCCTCCTCAAGGCGACCTAGCGTTCAATTAGAGACGAATCGGCCTGGGATCGAGGCTATAGTTAGTCATGCACCTCGGTCATGAAGGCATAGATGGGCGTGCCCGTCCCCTTTTTGTAGGCAGGCCACGCCCATCTAGTCAAGGCATGACACTGAGATTACAATAAGATTACGGAAAATGAGGTCAAAGGTGGGATTTCAGAGATTTCAAGATTTCGGGATTTCATGAGATTTTATGAGATTTCAAAAGATTTCAAAAGTAGGTGTACAAGATTTCACGGAGTGTCGGACCCCTCGTAGATAGTATAGTATGTTTGAAGATGCCAAGATCAAGCTTCAAAAACAAGGCTAGATGAACATCTCATAGCTAGGTACTAGCTAGCCTCGATTCAAGGCCGATTAAGTATTTTAATCGGCCTGGAATCGAGGCTAGGTACTAGCAGTCGAACAGCAACTGGAATAAATGCGAGAAGTTTATTTTCCAGGAAGTGGGCGTGTCCGGAAGCAAATAGCTGGTGCCATTGTGTGAGTAGCTGCCTGTAGTTAGAGCTGTGTAGCATAGACCCAGACCACTGTTAGAAGCTGTTCAAAGCTCAGAAGGTAAGTACAGAAGTTGGTTTTGTAGTATATGTTTGAAATTAGGCGTATACTTCAAGTTGAAGCAAGTTTTGTTGAGTATACGTAATGTAGCCAAAATTGCCATTCCTGTAAACATGATTTTGGGCTTTTACATGGAGTAGCTAGTCTGTTACGGGTGGGACACAACTTCTAACTATATAAGTCTGTTCCAATGTTATTAAGCTAAGTGTATGCAGAGTTTTGTAAGTGTATTCTCTTTGCAACAATTTGTCAGTTGACTTTTGTAGATGGCACTACATTGTGAATATATCATAAATAGTGTGTAAACAATACAAAGAGCATAGTTAAAACATTATGTATGGTTAAATGTTCAGTCATGTTGGCATATCTATCAATTCGTCTTTTACTCCAGGCCATTGATAACTTTTGTCTCTATATTCTCCTTGTCACTGTCACTGGTCTTCGCTGTCTGAGTCCAATTCAATTTCCGGCTCTTTCGTTTCAGCAATCTCTCTGCAAATGGACCAGAAGTACACCCTGGTCCACAGCCACAGTAATAATGGCTGTATCCCACTGCTGCTAACATTTAAAAACTCGCTGTTACGTGGCAAATAACGGTGAGATTAATTAACCTGTTGCTCGTTAATGTTGGATGTTCAGGAATAATTTATGAGTAACATTACAGGTTTATTCCACTTGCTAGGTATACTAAATAAGCTGGGTAGGTTAGCTGAGCTTCTCTACAGTGGGGTAAGCATATACATTGGTCTGTTCAGGCAATTCCTGATTAAAAAAATATTTGACCTGTAATAATAGCATATTTTTCGTACCACAGAATACAAGTACGACTGATTTGGACGATGCTTAGAATGTATTGAGGAGGACGTCTGTTGGATGTAATACACAAAATGTGGCTTATTGTGTGCTCACATCTCTCCAACTAGTACTATTTTGTGGTTTTTTATACAGCATTTTCAACGATGCATTCTCGACTCTCAATGGATCGACACGAAAAACAATTACATATAAATGTTCATCAATCCTATAAGATAGCACTAAACATGTTCAAATTCATCTCATATACTTTTGCAACAATTTGTCAGTTCAGTTTGCTGTGGCATGTAAATTTGTCTAAATTTGTTTGTGTTGAAGTTTCTAAGCCACGTGACTGCTTTGTGGCTATATTTAGTTCCTGCCATGTGTAATCGATTGGTGCAGGAAGCAGGAAACAAACTGCAAAGGGAAGAGGGTTATAAAAAAATGCTACTTTTGCGCAAGCAATTGCGAATAGCTCATTAATATATTCATGAGAAAATAAAACTCCACGTAGGAGCATGCACTGGAACCATTGCGGTTTGACTGCTAGTACCTTGATGGGTTTGATTTCTCTCTCTTGACACTAAATAGTTTAATCAACCACATGGGTGACCATAGTACAAAAGGTTAATTGATAAATTACAAAGAGTTTTACTAACAAATTTACTATTGAATCCACCCACGCGCAAACAGTGGTTACCAGGCCCTCTAGTGAGAGGGGCTGGGATAGAGGCTACTTGCAGACTACTTCAAGCCTAGTTTTTAGTGTCTATCAGTTTAAAACGTTATTTTTCAGGGGGGGGTCAAATTTATTTTCGCCAATTTTGCTCAGAAGCAGAAATATAAGTCTCAAAGCCAGCTATGCAGTGACCTAGAGAACAAACCGCTCCTGCTATCGAGGCTAGTGCAAGAGCAATACTTTTGATTGTATCTCTGCTTCTGAGCAAAATTGGCGAAAATAAAATTTGACCCCCCCTGAAAAATAACGTTTTAAACTGATAGACACTAAAAACTAGGCTTGAAGTAGTCTGCAAGAGAAGTTTGGATAAATCCAATTAGTGACCTTAATTAGCTAAGGTCAAGTGGTTCCAGCCTCCTCTGATCCTGACATAGGTTTGAAACCCAACCTCCCGTTAGGGACGGTCGGGCTCCGCCCAACTACTATAACTGCTCAACGGTTGCAATGCGACGAAAACTAACAGCTTCTATAGGCTTCTAGCCACGTTCTCTTGGATTTTGATTCGTGGATTAGCAAACTAAAGCTTCTTTCTCGAGTTATGGCTAGTTTGACTCACATTGAAGGCTGTTGCAGAATCTTTCATAGCATCATCTGTCCGCACAAACTTTCTATTCAACATATGAGTTAGCCTTGCACTAAAGCGCTAGCTTTTTGTTAGCTACAATACTCAGAAAATATCTGTTAAAACAGCTAGCTAGCAGTTAGCCTCGATTCCAGGCCGGTTCAAGCGGCCTGGAATCGAGGCTAGCTAGTAGTCATTTGTGAAATTGATCTCTTTGGACACACCCTTTAATTATTCCTGTGGATGTAATGCGCATGCGCGCTCATTCCCCACGTGTGTGAGAAAATAATATCCAAGATCCAGATCCAGATCCTCCTGGCAGAATCATCTTTGTCTTGAGGGCCTGGTAAGCCACAAAACACTACCATATAACAATATAGATAACAATATGCATGTACACAGGTCTTTTCTTCTTAGATATTATATACACTGAACTACAGAGAATCAATTTTCTTCTTTCTTGATGTCCTGGTAAGCCACATAATACAATAAATAACAACTTACAATAGATGCATGTAAATAAGTCTTTTCTTCTCAGTGACTTTATATAGATAAGCTAACTTTAATATAAAATTCATTATAGATAACACTCTAATACTTTGAGCGAAAGCAAAAACATGGCGAGAGGCATTAGCACAGCGCCAGCTTGAACACTAGTTATGTAGTGCAATAATAGTGTCTATGATCCTACTACAACTCCTTTCTCAAAAGTTTCAGCCTCTAGTCTAGTTTAATTATATGGCTCCCGTTACCAGATTATACATTGTACACTACTGTATAACACTTTGATTATTTGTGTGGGTAGGTACTTCAGCATGTGATGTGTTAGATGGGCGTGCCCGTCCCCAGCCATAAAATGGGGGGACAGGTTTCAGCCCTATCTAGCATTCGTTCTGCTGCATCCCATACTAACTATGAATATAGTTAATATTAGCCGTGCCTCTAACCACAGAGCTCAGCTTGCTGCAGAGAAGGGGAGGAGCTGGGAAGCCAAGGAATGCATTACGTAAGAACTATACAATCTGATTGGTGCTGAAATGCATTACGTTAGCAGTCTGCAATCTGATTGCATGGTGCTGCATGATTTTCTGCAGCAGAACGTACATATTTTATACCCGTACATGTGTTGTGTGTGGTGTCCCTTTTATCATAGTTGAGCCATTTTGCATTTAGCCAGTATAAATTATAGCTACTGTTATCATGTGATTTTCTCCCCCCTTACTTCCTAAGCCCTCAAACTTCCACTCAGTATGACTATGACCATGTGACTCTTTAACCCCTCAGTTCCCGAGCCCCACTCCTCACTGTCTGACTCGGAAGAGGAGATAGATTTTGGATTCTGGGAGAAGGCGTCCACCCTACCCTCGGACAAGACCCCAACCAAGGACCTGAACTTGTTATGAGACTGTTATATATTATTGTGTCTGTTTTTGTACGTACCACTTCATGTCATCATATTAACTATGTACGATGAAATGTTGTTGCAACTTATAATTAGAACATGATAATATTAATATCGTTAACTCAATGCACAACATTACAAAGAGAAACAATAACAAAATAACTAATTAGCACTTATAGAGAAGAAATCAACAGTTGGAATATAATTAATATATGCACTTGTCTGTCCTCCGGCTACAATGACCTCTCCACTAGGAAGTACTGAGCATGTGCAGCTGTATCGTGCAGTAGGCAGGTCTCCTACTTTCACCCACCTCCTGGTGTCAGGCTGGTAGAGGTGGATCGATGAACTTGGGTTGCCTCTGTTGTTTACTCCACCAACGGCTAATAGTGATCCCCCAATACTGAGAGGAGCTGACAGCCTGAGTGGTACTTCCCGTAAGGTCTGCCAGAGAGTGGGTGTGTCCAGGTTGGATCGGGCTTTTGCAATGAGTTCATTGAGGTCAACATGGTACACTGTCTTGGTTACTGTCACATTTATATCCCAACCTCCCATTAGGTAGAGGGTGTTTCCTATGAGAGTCGATTTCAGTTCTGATCGTGGGTTAGGTAGTGACTGAGCAATGTACCATCTTCTTGATGCCACGTCCAACACCTCCACAGAGGAGGTATATCCTTTATCATCAAACCCACCAGCTGCAATGATGTCGTTGTTGAAGGAGAGAGCCGTTGAGGAAGAACGAGCAATGTTCATTGGTGGGTACGGGTGAGTCCATTCCCCTGACTCCAACAGTGCTAGTTGATTAGTGCATTTGTTATTTCTCGGATCAGTTCCTCCCACCAGCACTAGTCGATTAGCGAGTGATGTCATAGCAAACCACTTGGCAGTGTACTCTGCTAGTTTGGCCCATTGATCTTGCTCGAGCTTCATCACTGTACACATGTCACGATCATTGTCTGCAATACCTCCACCAACATACACCGTGTCACCGATAACAACACTCTGTACCGAGCCATCCATCTTGATTGGCATGTCTTTTCCTCTTCTCCATTTCAGAGTGAGTGGAGGTCTCAACTCTCTGGGAGGGGGACCCTGAATAATGAATGAGTGTAATTAGGATAGTGTCTACTAACAAGCGAGTGTTACTTGTAGTAATAATTGCATGCACACTAAATCACTTTCTCTAATTAGCTTAAGAGGTGACGCCCACCAGTCTAATAGAATGTACAGTATGATTATAAGAGATCAAAGCTTCTACTATACCTCTGCAATAATATAATGGTGCATTTTGTCTAACCTGTCTCTGCTGTTGAATGATGGCGTCTCTCCTGACCAGCTCAGCATCTTTGTGCTCGATCTGTTCCGTGTGTGCCTGTACAGGGGAACGTTGGTAGATATCTTTGAACACAGATGTGAATATCATTAGTGGAAAATTCTACAACAGAATGAGAACAAACAACAATTTCCGCTAAAGGAAGTACATAATTATAGGAACACTCAAACGGATGTGTAGTTACGGCTTAACACATGAGACAGCATCCATGCATGTTAAGGTACAATACTATTGTTGCTGTGGGAATCTCATTATCACACTACATGTACGCACCTTCTTGACTGGTTGAGTGTCCTTTGACTCCCTCTTTGTTGCCTCCAATGTGTCCGAGCCTCTTGTATCTAATTTATGAGAGATTATAGGATATCAAGTTGGCCAAACACTCACCTTTAGTGACCTTCATTGGAGTGAAGGTTGTCGTGCTTATTCTTGTGTCTTTAGACATCTCCTCAATACCTTCTAGTTTGAGTTTGCTCAGATCCCTGTACGTGACATGTACATACTTGTAATTAAATAATACGAATATTATATTACTGTAACTATATACGGCCCATGCTTCTTAATTAACTTACGGTATAATTATTATATTATGCCAGGAGTATGGAGTATGGGTATATAGTACCTCTTCAAGAACTTACTGTTCCAGCAGAAATGTCTCCACCTCATCCGTACTTCCACAGGTGAGAACTTTGACCCCCATCACACTGAGAGCAGCCTGTACAGTAGGGGACACTGGGTAGATACGCTTGGCAACAGCTACAGTGACGAGAAAGTGGAGCTCCAAGCAGCCTTGTTTGACTGAACGGAGTTGTAGCGCTGCTCTTTGTAGACCAAGTGCTTCAGCAATTCTTGAAGTCAGCCTTTTCACATACTCCAGTGTGGCTACTCGCTCCGTGCACTTGAGAACAAATACTTTGGCCGTTTTCATACGAGATTTTGAAGAGAAAGATTCGGCCGGAACTTCAAACACATTTCGATGACAGAACTGATCAAGTGCAGAACAATGCTCACGCAGTTGTGCTTGGTCGTCTGGTGATCCCAGCAGCTCGATGAGGTACTGCACTATCTCATAATTGAAGAAGGAGATGTAATCACGTAGAGTCATGAAGACTTCAGGCAAATTTTTGGCATTTTTGATTTCTTGCTTATCTTCTGGATCAAGTACTTTGACTCCAATCCCGTCGTTGAAAGCGTCAAGGCTGAGAATAAGATCTTTAATCCTTTCCAAAGGGATTCGTTGGTTTTCAAATGATCTTTGGATAATTAGAGTAAAAGCAGTGAAACTAATTATCATTTTCCTTGTATCACGTATGAGCCGATCCTCCAATTCAATTCTAATATCCTCATCAAGGCTAGAGGTGTCGAGGTGTGGGAAGCTGAAGGACGTCGAAGCCTCTGGTGGAGGTTGCTGGTGTGGGGGTGGAGAGAGTGGTGGCTGTTCAACACGGCTGGTTGCAGTCTTGTGACGCTCGTAACTATCGTGCAGCTTCTTGACAACATCGTCAGTAGAAGGGCCAGCGATGGCAGCAATAAAGCCATGGAATACACTGGGATTGAGCTTAATTCGATGGATGATGGTATCTAAAATCTTTCGAGACTTATCGGAATCCATGACTCCATTCAGTCTAGAGTACTCGAGAACTTCATCTGGTATGTAGCCATTGGAGAAGAGGCTATCAGCATATGCAGCAGTTTGAGCTTTGAAGGTGGACACCAATGCTTCAAAGTTCTCTTGAAAGGACAGGTACTCTGGAGAATGGTCGGGGGTTGCTTGAGTGGCCATTGACAGCTAGCCTGTGAGTGGACCAGGGCATTTCATACAATGGCATATGGTGCACATCAATTTAGCATGTAGAATCTAAAAGGCTTATTATATTTTTTAGTGAAGTTAAACTGAGACTCTTGATCAATTGCAACTTTGAGATAGGCTAGCTATACTGCGAAAAAATCTTCTGAGATATGAATCATGCACTCACTCCTTATATATAGGCCCTAGCTCTAAGTCATGGGATTAGATAGGAAGTGAACTGGTGAAGGACCCACAAAACCATTGATAATCTTCCTTCAGTGCATGCATGCATAGATACGGATACGAAGACTAAGTGCTAGTGGCAGTGACACAGCTACAAGACACGCTCTTTTCCTATTCTATCTCGATCCAATGCTGAATCAGCAAGCCCACGTCTGGAGAAACAACAAATCACTTTTAATTTTTAAGCATGGAGCCAGTTAAATTGCCACATCTGTATTTGGTGGATGCTTTGTCCAGTCCTACTGTGGGCCATAGTGACATAGCCAGGACCATGGAGAGAGAGACCATTGCTGAGGAGGTGGGGAGGGCAAGTTCCTGGTCAATCAGATGATCTTACATGACAAAGCTGCTCGTAAAGATGCAGAGTCTGATGACAAACTCAGGATGATGAGTGAGTGATAGTGTTGTTATTTAATAGCCTGATAGGATATACCTACTGCCAACATTGTCATGTTCACTGTTCCTATAGGACGCATTTGATTTTGTTTGGATTGTTCAGAATTAAAGCTGTTTGAAACTTTTAAATAGTATGTTGAAGAGTGCGCCAGTAGACTACCATCATGTAGCAAGCTCTGACAAGGGCTCTAATGACACGAGTATTTGACCTTATAGCCAGGGGTCATGTTATGGTGAAGTTGCTTGAGACTATTATAGCCATTGCCTTGGTTACATGTGCAGTGTTTGAAGACGTGCTTGTGTGTGTAGCGTTATTATTGTTTGGCCATAATTCGTAGTAAGTACTGTTCACATGTTTTCTCCCTTCTAGACCTGAGGATTTGTACAAAACAGGTGAGGTGGACTTTGACCCCAACTATGAGAGTTTACTAGCGGAGCTCCACCTAGCAACCAGCGGTAGCAACGCACCTGGAGTGGATCAGATACAATGAGAAACTAATACTGGAGAAGTGAGTGCTAGCATGTCAGACAACTACACACATTGTAGGTCTCTTTCTGAGAGCTTTGTTGACTTGTGTAGTCATCTTGTGTTGCAAACCTCCGATTTTATCGTATTTAATAGCATCTTTAATAGTGCTGCAATAATTATAGTGTGCTTAGATCAATAATAGTATTTATTTCAGGCCCAAATTGCAAATTGTACTTAATTGAAAATAACCAGCTACCTAAGTATCTGTATCTAACCGCAAACTTCCTTAAAACTCATACTTGTACATCGATCTTGACAAATATAAAAAATTAGTACCCTAAAAACAGAGGAAAATCTTAAGGTTACGGTAACCGTTTGCTCATTAATTATTCATGAGCTAGATCTTTCCAGCTAGAATGAGCTGGAAGTCCAGCTGAAACGCAGTAGTCATTTCATGGCTCGAATAGACACTTTTAGGTGCAGTCTGAACTAAGCTATATGCAGGGCCACACGAAGAGATATTTTAAAAAAGGCTACTGAAGAGGCTGTTTTCCTTGGCTCTGTCAGCCATTTGTGTTTTGTGAGAGTTTCCTGGCCTGGAACGAAAAAACACTTCGTGTAGCCCTCCAAAATGGTAAGAAGTATCCTATAATAACAAGAACACGAAGCTAAAAGTATTTTTGGAAGCATAAAATGACTACTAGTTTGTGTTGTTTCCAGTAACTTGATGATCGCTCAGAGCTTCCACTGAAAGATGTTTTGAAGATTGATACTTGTCATACAGATAGATACACCAATATATTTATCATGTATGTGCTTCAAACTTTTATCATGGCACTTATAGTTTCACAAAAATCATTATAAGAAAATCATGAATATTCATTGAGCAAACTGTTTACCAACCTTAAAATTACTATAGTTGCTTGTCTCAGTAGTAGGAGATTGTTGCATGTGAGGTTTTAGTTATGTAAACATTGGCTACAACTGATCTGAGGAAATCTATATTGAATACTCTGTGGACCTTAGGTGCATGGAGAGCTGTTTGGATTGATTTGATATGTGGCATATCAATTAAACATATGAAATAGCATACAAATATTCTTTTCATGTCAAAGAGGTCATAAATAGGTACATTGCTCTGTACAATACAACAGGTACTGACAAGCAGCTAAGCAACGCCATGGACCTCAAATATTTACTCTCTGATTTATCGATATTGCAATATTTGCGAATAAGCCAACAATGTACATGGAGGAGCTACACACAGCCGCTTTAAAACCTAACAGTAACATACTTGGCAATTGGATGGATATGTGCCTATTAATCTATTAATTTTGCATTCCAAAGTTGTGGGATAGTTTACATTAAGACAAACCACAAGGTATCAAATCTCCTACAACTGAGACTGTAAGCGACTTGCAAACCACTGTAGTACAACCTTTTTCACCTCACTTGAAATGTACATTTTAAAAACAAAAAAAGAAATGTACCACTAATTGACCTCAGGTATGTGTACATATAGTAATGGTCAGAGCTGCATGCTCACAGTAAATGAATGATTGCAAGTAATAATGGGGGAACCTGGCTGTTCAAAATCCTATAATTATTTGTATCTGAGGTGGAGAATGGTATGGCAAAAGCTTGTCAATTGCTGTACCATCGGGAAGCAGCAGATAGATTGTTTGTTGCTGAAGCTACTACATGTTTGGCCTGAGGGTTGTTGATAGATTTCAATGCACTGGAGATGTGTCGCTGCTTATAAAGCCAGCCCAAGGGAGCACTGTCTCACGATGATGATTTGTGAAAAGCCGACTACCTAAAATTCAGACCCAATTGCGTCAGATCTAAAGTAGATCTAAAGCTGCTGCCACATTATGCTGTCTACTTAAACGCCTAGGATTCACTCGAAAGAAGGCTAAACACATCAATACAACGCTCTAAAAATAGATGTAGGTCTTGCACAACCAATCACAATTTGAAACTGTGAGCATGCAGCTCTGACCATTACTATATGTACACATACCAGAGGTCAATTAGTGGTACATTTCTTTTTTTGTTTTTAAACTGATATTTCAAGTGAGGTTGTAACACAAATCACTATACAATGTTGCTATGCAAACAACATGTAGTCCTGAGCAATAAGGGCTTCTAGAATTTGTATAGCTGTACTTTTTGAGTAGACCCTCAAAAGTACCCACTATAAGGTAGTACCCACTATAAGGTATCAAGAGTAGATGCTTTTATCTACTCTTGGTGTGTGGAAACTCACATATAAATTATGGTGAGGTTTGAAGAAGTTTCAGGCTGAAGAAACTGTTAGTACGAAGTACCTTAAGGTTATGGGAAACAATGTTTATGAATATTTAATTAGGTACATGTTTATTATAATTATATCCAGAGAACAAAGAAAGTTTTGCAGTACCAAACTTTATACACATATCTCAACAGCACAAATAACCTAGAAAAGAAAATATGGACACTATTCCAGCTTATTGTAGGTGCTGGTCTAACATATACATGATTGCATAAAAATAAATTTTTCGCAACAGTTTATGGACAGGAGAAGGCTCAGAACCAGGGGCTTGCAGTATCCATGGCAAGGTATCAACCTATACTGGAGGGCCAGAAATAACCAGATCCTTCTTTTTCATTCCATAGAGAGCTCAGTACTTGAGAACATACCGTGGATTACTCAGTAGAGCAGAAAGAAAGCAGACTAAAACAAGAATAACTCTTCTCTAATTATGAGTGTACTTGGATTTTTTGTTTCTGGCCCTGCCCTGACATTCTGATAATTAGAAAATCAATATTTCAGAGCTAAGCATGCTGTCAGAGGTGCAAAAACTGACGCAGAACTATTGGACCACTATCGCACGAGTGTCTTTGTGGGCTTTGCAGGTTTTGTAATTATATTCATAGCGAAATTTGTATGCGTGGGTGCAACTGTTGCCCATAACCTTAAACACTGACAGATCACCAAATATTGTTTGGAAGTGAAGGGAGTGAAAGCCTATAGCTTATCTAGTAGAGGAATAATTATGTTCGGACCTGATGTTCAAAACCGGTATACGGCAGTGAGCGAGTTAGTAGGTTCTTTAGCGTAACAATTGTTCGTACAGTACAAGTCTCAGCATTAGACCATTCTCTACTTCAAATCCTCCCGGTTCTATGAGTCTCCATAGTCTAGTTCTAGAAGGCATGCACCATTGCTCACTTTTTATTTAGTCATGTCAAGAGTTTATGATAGAGGAGAGAGTATCGAACGTAGGCATACTGTGTATCAGATGTATGCGGAGAGTAACGTGACTTCCTGTATCTGTCACAAGCTTGGAATTTGCACACTGACCAATCCAAGCGTGGGTGATGTAATCTATCAACCCATCCAAGTGTGGGTGATGTAATCTACTTTCTTGATGTAATCTATCAACCCATCCAAGTGTGGGTGATGTAATCTACTTTCTTGATGTAATCTATCAACCCATCCAAGCGTGGGTGATGTAATCTATCAACCCATCCAAGTGTGGGTGATGTAATCTACTTTCTTGATAGATTACATCACCCACACTGGATTGGTCAGTGTGCAAATTCCAAGCTTGTGACAGATACAGGAAGTCACGTTACTCTCCGCATACATCTGATGCACAGTTACATGCCTACGTTCGATACTCTCTCTCTATCATAGACTCTCTATCATAAACTCTTGGTCATGTGAATGTGATGTACCCAATACTATTTGTTTGCATAGCAACATTGCATGGTGGTTTTGTGGTAAGCAGTGAATGATATGTATCAAGAGTAGATAATTATTGTACTCTTGTATGTATGCAAACAGCTGTATCAGCAGGGTTAGCACTTCAGTGCTCTAGTTCTAATTGTAGATCGACTGATTGATTCGGCTCCCATACAGTACTATTGTTTAATTTTTCCACCCCTGACCTTTGCCCCCAGTTATGCGGCCATTTTTCAGCCCGGCCAAGTGTTGAGGAGACAAGAAGAGGCACTGAGAATGGAGGTAGAGGTACAGAGTACATTAGCTGGAAAATGCATTTGTGTCATACTTTGTAGAGTCCCTTAAAGTCATTCAAGGTCAGCTATAGTGTGTCCTATTCAGCACATGATGTGTGTTTCCCTGTAATGTATTGGAGGGTGTGCAATGTACAATCATGTACGACCCGCACACACACACACACACAGCTTTAGGCCTACTATGCTGCTAAGAGAGGGGTCTCACGTAAACTGGCCACTCAGACGCTAACAGACCTCAGCAGTATGGAAAAGGGTCTGTCATCAGAGACTACAAACTGCCCAGCCCTTACATGCAGCCCACCTCCAGTCTGGTGAGCAGCCTATAAGCAGTGAGGGACAGTCTGAAGACATGGGTCCATGGACAGGGGCTACCGAGAAACCTCCAAGGTACTTATTCGAGTTAAAGCGTAAATATTAGGAAGCCACAGAGGTCATTTCTTTGGAGACTGAACAATTATGTTGAAGTCCTGGTGTCGCATATTTAGAGGGTCGCATCTAATTGGAGGTTACTCTACTATCCTCGATAACAGGCCCCTTAAAATTACATTGTTTCTAGCGGCCTGGAATCGAGGCTATGGTTTGACCTCTATTTAGGACGCAACATAAAAAATAATTGTCACACACAGCAGTTGCTACTTTTAAGGTCAGAAAATTGCCTAAGATCGAGGGTGTCGCATATTTGGAGGGTCGCCTTAAATTGAACAAGTACGGTACTTGTGTATAATGTGTAGTTTATAATGTGGACCCTAACTTTGGTCTTGTGCATGATACCCAGGTATGTACCCACACAGAGTTCACACCAAGTAACATAAAAGCAAACACTTAAAAACTGTTTTAATACAGAGATACTACACGTAGGAACAGAGCCGACCGACGTGGAGACGGTTACTATCGCTACTGAAGAGGTGGTACCCAGTTCACAGTTTGAGATAGAGATAAGTCAGAGTGATGATGGGGAGAGTGTGGAGCAGCTACAGGCCAGTGACTTGGGCCCTAACTTTGGCCTTGTGCATGAACCCAGGTAACACACACACACACAGTTCACACCAAGTAACATATAAAAACTTAGCACTTAAAACGCTTTTTTAAAGGTGTATCCTAGGACGTTTCGTTTTCGTATTATTTTCGCTTTCGTATTACATGGTTAGAATTTGCATGATGGTAACTACCTCCCAAATAACGAACACACACACACACACACACACACACACACACACACACACGCTTGTTGTTCCCGCCCACTCACACAGGAGGTCCACACGCTAACTAGCGATGATGGTTTGCCCTCTGACATGACCTCTGAGGATGGCTCTACCCTCAACGCTATAGGCCACGCCCTTATCCAGATGCAGCAAGGTGGACAGACCACCCCCTCATCTCAGTTCCTCATCACTAGGAGCACCTCATCTGGTTCAGAGTCTGGACAAAATGGTGAGTAATGGAGGCCAAATTTATCAGTGTGACGATACATTTTTGGGGCAAATCCAAAAGTTATATATAGGCCTCAATAAGTTATCCAAGTGCTAGTACATACTAATTACATGTAGAACCATGAGTATTATTGCTAATGTTTGAGGTTTCTTGGAAGTGGTGTTGAAAAATTGTTCTAGTCAGTTTTTATATGTTGTTGTGTGTGTGTTCAGGTCCTCTGTATGTGATGATCCCACCATCCAGTAGTGCTGAGATACTGCATGCAATGGGTCGACCTATAGCACCCAAGATGAGCGGGACATCAACTATGGATTATCACACGGCCGACCCCATCGTTCAAATGCAGTTGTGAGTACACAGTTCATGTGATTGCCTACCTCTGCATAACATGTATGACAGTATGTTAGGGAAAGCATCATTCTCTTGCTACATACACAGGGTTCTGCCTACAGTGGTCGTTTAGGTAAGCTGCGACCACCACTAGATATTTTCCGACCACCACTTAGCCTTTCCGACCACTGCTTTACATTCTACAAGTACTGGCTAGTCCAGTTTAGCTGCTAGTCTTTGCTGACCAGTTTTACTGTCTTGATGTGCCTTATATAGAGCTAACTATTAATTGAACTCTACTGCATGACCAGAACAATTAATTGAATTAATTGAAGCTGCAGCATGGCTTTGTTGAGTTCGAGGAGTACTGCAGCTAGCTAGCTAGCTATACTCTGCCTTAAAACAGGGAGTTGGACCACCTGCTAAGGAAAAGACAAGCTAGAGAGTGAGCAACTGGGTGCAGTTAACACTTCCAAGTACTGATTATGACCCGGCCTGTGATGAAGAAATCTTAGTATAGCACCATACTGTACTGATGCAAGTACAACAATGTACATATATAATTATTTCAGCTACAGTACCCATCAATAAAAAGTTCCCGTTCCGTTTGCGTAAAACGCACAATTCCGGTTTAAACGCATAAAACACCGCATAGTTGAACGCATTGTATTATGCAAAACGCTACCGTTTTCACGCATGTGCAGAAAAATTGCTGGGTAAGCAGATTCGTTAACTTGTGATCGTGCGTACAGTGTAGCAGTAGCTAGCTAGCTAGCTTGTGTACTACAGTATAGCTGATTGTCTAGCGCTTTAATCTTCTTAGTTAGCTTATAGATGCTATTTTGCAACAGTGGACCGTTTCCCCAGTTGTTCTCGGTCTCGCATCAGCCCCAAGACTAAGTTGCCCTCCATGCAAGTTATTTGTGACCTGGAATGACCGTTTTTGAAGACCATCGTCTCTTCTCCAGTATGTCTGACTGCGTACTTTATAATAACTAGCTAGCTAGCTCATTGTACTACAAATCATACAGTATCATTGTCAGGGTTCTATCTAGAAGAAATATTTTGTGGGGGGAAGCACGAACCGTAGGCTGAAAGGGGGGTCCAGGGGTCCTTCCTCGGAAAATTTTTTATTCTAGATGGCCAGAGACGCAAATAAGGTGGAAGGTTTGGGGGGGAAGTTGGGTAGTTTGGGGGGAAAGCTTCCCCCCTGCCCCCCCCCACTAGATAGAACCCTGATTGTGTAAGTAATTTCAATTTTTCATGATGACGTCACCATTTTAATTTATAATGAGAAATTGGTCGCGTTGTGCATCCAGTTTAACGCTACCGTTTATATGTGCGTTTTTAGAAACGAAACGGGAACTTTTTATTGATGTATACTGTATATACTTACATGGCTTACAACACATGCTTGTTCAAATTTGTGTCCCCCATCATTTTTAAGCACCTCTCAAAATTCCTAGGCAGAACCCTGCATACCGTATTACTAGAATACTTTGCTGTTGGTGAAAAACCTTTGCGAATCAGCCAAATTGGCAACCCTTTGCGATCTAACTATTGCGTTCTGGCAAGGATCGTGTGTATTTACCCAAAATTAGGTTTTGCAATTTTATTGTTTAAAAATTCGCATAATTATGCTCGTAAACATTCTAGTAATACGGTAACTGTGAGGAGTGTTGTTATTATGGTGGTTGGTTTGCAGGTCTGGGGATATGGCCACCAACAGGGAAGCTCAGAGGAAGGCTACACACAATGAAGGTGATACAAATTCAATACTGAAAGTTATAGTGTACAACAGATGTACATGTACGTACGTGGTCATAATCAAATAGAAGCATTTCCCACAAAGTACAGTTACGAAGCTTTAACATCAAATCTGCCACTTTCAAAACTAATAACTTATTTGTTGTGTAGAGGCTATCTAATGCTGTAAACGCATTATTGTCCATCTTAATTATTAATTATGCCTTGGTTTTTATACTGGTGTACCTGTGTGTGTGTGAGGTCAAGGTTCATTCATTTTGCCAATTGGCTCAGCTTCATTGTACATGCCCTAAACACGATAATTACCAGTTGTTGTTGTTCTTCCCACGCCCAGTTGAGCGTTGTTGGCGTCGGGACAGGATCAACGAGCTCATCAAGATACTGGCTCAGATAGTGCCTGCTTGTCAGAAGAAAGACGCAACTACTGGTTCCATTGTCGGGGTGAGTGTGCGTGTCTGTGAGTGTGTGTACTAAAGTACTATTGGAAAAACCATCGAAATATCACTAACCTGGTTTTTTTTTAAAGGTAAAATTACTATTATTGCTAAGCATGCATTTAGTGCAGAGCACAGTGTTATGTTAGTTACTAGAATCCAGCAGAGTTCATCATATATAACACATGTAGTTAGTTACACATAAAATAAAATTGCTATTTTTTTAACAGCAACTAAGCATGTTTTTTTGTTATATCCACGTACATGTCTCACCCTCACGTCATGTTTCCCTGACTGCAGTATGTGTACAGCAAGGGAACGGTACTGGACCAGACAGTGGACTACTTGAAAGAGCTCGTGTTTCAAACTAACAACTCACAGCCAGTGCCAAAATCGCAGAGAAATCAACCAAAGCTTTGAACCAAATCCTAGTCCTAGAGAAAGAGAACGCATTTCTTCGAGCACAGATTATCCAGTTCGGAATCGATGGAGCTGCCTCCTCTGGTCAGAAGCAACCTAACCAGCAACTTCTAAACTCTCTTCTGGCCAGAATCTCCCCTTCACTAGCTACATAGCTACATTGTCAGTATTATTATGTATACATAGTTTTTATACATGATATTTGTGTTATTGAACCCGAACATATATAAATTTAGAAAAAAAATGTTGTGAACATAGCTACGCCCATTATAATTATGTGCAGCCTAGCCTCCATCTCAAGCCGCACTTCCTCGAAAGTTGGCCTGGTAGTGTAGACTGCTTGCGCATGCGCTGACCATGAAACTGTGCTGATGATGAACCTTTATCAAGAACAAGGTACGTGCATGTGTATAATGTGTAGTTATGCAGTGCAATGAGTTGACTGTGTACTATTGAATGTACAGTGCAAATAATGGGAAGCTAGCATGCTTACTAGTCTGTATGTACATGCACTTGTTTACAAGGTATGCTTCAATGTATGCAGTTTAGGTGTGTACAGGGAAACGTGTGTCAATTGAGAACACTAGCTCACAATATTTGTACATGACATTGTACAGTACGTGTACCAGACCCTTCATCACACTACCAGTTTGAATGTGTCCATGTGTTGTTTATCCTGGCTACAGGACACTGCCGAGGGTAGCACTTCAGTGCTCTAGTTCTAATTGTAGATTGACTGATCGATTTGTCTTCTGTACTATTGTTTGATTTTTCCGCCCCTCATCTTTTTCGGCCCCCAGTTATGCGGCCATTTTCATCCCGGCCAAGTGTTGAGGAGACAAGAAGAGGCACTGAGAATGGAGGTAGAGGTACAGAGTACATTAGCTGGAAAATGCATTTGTGTCATACTTTGTAGAGTCCCTTAAAGTCATTCAAGGTCAGCTATAGTGTGTCCTATTTGAGGTGTGCAATGTACAATCATGTACGACCCCCCCCCACACACACACACACACCTTTAGGCGTACTATGCTGCTAAGAAGGCCACTCAGTGTGACTATGACCGTGTGACTCTTTAACCCCTCAGTTCCATTAGGATAACTGGGGGCCGGAAAAGATAAGCCTACTATGCTGCTAAGAAAGAGAGGGGCCTCACATAAACTGGCCACTCAGTGTGACTATGACCATGTGACTCTTTAACCCCTCAGTTCCCGAGCCCCATCCCTCACTGTCTGACTCGGAAGAGGAGATAGACTTTGTATTCTGGGAGAAAGCGTCCACCCTACCCTCGGGCAAGACCCCAACCAAGGACCTGAACTTGTTATGAGACTGTTAAATATTATTTTGTCTGTTTTTGTACTATTTTCTGCATGGCAATGTAATTATGTATGTACCACTTCATGTCATCATAATAACTATAATTATATGCGATAAAATTCTGTTGCAACTCAACACGATAAAAATAATATATCAATATCGTTATAAACTCATCGCACAATTAAAGAGAAGCAATTAACAAAATAACTAATTAGCACTTATAGAGAAGAAAACAGTTTGAGCATAAATAAATGAATTTGCCTGTCCTCCGGCTACAATGACCTCTCCACTAGGAAGTACTGAGCATGTGCAACAGGATCGTGCAGTAAGCAGGTCTCCTACTTTCACCCACTTCCTGGTGTCAGGCTGGTAGAGGTGGATCGATGAACTTGGCTTGTAACTGTCGTTCGCTCCACCAACGGCTAATAGTGACCTCCCAATACTGAGAGGAGCTGAACACACGAGTGGTACTTCCTGTAAGGTCTGCCAGAGAGTGGGTGTGTCCAGGTTGGAAAGGGCCTTTGCAATGAGTTCATTGAGGTCGACGTGGTGCACTGTCTTGGTTGCCCTCTTAGTGTGATCCACCCCTCCCATTAGGTAGAGGATGTTTCGTATGAGAGTTGATTTCAGATCTAATCGTGGGTTAGGTAGTGACTGAGCAATGTGCCATCTTCTTGATGCCACGTCCAACAACTCCACAGAGGAGAGGGTACGTTCTTTATCATCACGCCCACCAGCTACAATGATGTAGTTGTTGAAGGAGACAGCTGTTGAGGAATGGCGAGCAATGTTCATTGGTGGGTACGGGTGAGGCCATTCCTCTGACTCAAACACTGCAAGTTGATTGATGCGTTTTTTGTTTCTTGGATCACGTCCTCCCACCAGCACTAGTCGATTAGCGAGTGATGTCATAGCAAAGAACCTGGCAGTGTACTCTGGTAGTTTGGTCCATTGATCTTGCTCGAGCTTCATCACTGTACACATGTCACGATCATTGTCTGCACTACCTCCACCAACATACACCGGTCTCACCGATAACAACACTCTGTACCGTGGTACCCATCTTGATTGGCATGTCTTTTCCTATTCTCCATTTTAGAGTGAGTGGAGGTCTCAACTCTCTGGGAGGGGGACCCTGAATAATGAATGAGTGTAATTAGGATAGTGTCTACTAACAAGCGAGTGTTACTTGTAGCAATAATTGCATGCAAACTAAATCACTTTCTCTAATTAGCTTAAGAGGCCACGCCCACCAGTCTAATAGAATGTACAGTACGATTATAAGAGATCAAAGCTTCTACTATAGCTCTGCAATAATATAATGGTGCATTTTGTCTCACCTGTCTCTGCTGTTGAATGATGGCGTCTCTCCTGACCAGCTCAGCATCTTTGTGCTCAATTTGTTCACTGTGTGCCTGTACAGGGGAACGTTGGTGGAAATCAAACACAGACGTGAATAACATTAGAGAAAATTCTACAACAGAACGAGACAATCTTCACTAAAGGAAGTACATGATTATAGGCACACTCAAACGGATGTATAGTTACGACTTAGACAGCATCCATGCATGTTAAGGTACAATACTATTGTTGCTGTGGGAATCTCATTATCACACTACATGTACGCACCTTCTTGACTGGATGAGGGTCCTTTGACTCCTTCTTTGTTGCCTCCACTGGGTCCGAGCTTGTTGTCAGGTAAGTATCTAAAATCGATACCAACATTAATAGACGGATATGATTTTTTCGTTAGGGTTACAGTTAGCTGAAACGTAAAACACATAATATACTTATCATTGACTCACAGATGTCCCTGGCAGATGGTCTCCTCCTCATGTCTTCTTGCAAACAACTGTCGATAAGCTTCCTCAACCTGTGTGTGTGAGGTATCTGGGCAACATGGAATGATCGATCTTCCACAGATTTGATCGTCTTCAGCTTGCAAACAATCTGCATCATAATCGCCCCAAGAGAGAACACATCCAAGCTATTATCGTAATTATCCTTGTCCAATCGAATAGCCTCGAGAGGTAGATACCCCATACGGTGACCAATGGCTGTGAGGGTGTGGCTAAGCTTGGAGGGATCGTATAGCCGTGACATGCCAAAGTCGGATATCTTTGCGACAGGCACTGGTCGTGTAAGCTTCAGCAAGACGTTATCACCACAGAGGTCACGATGGATAATCTGCTTGCTGTGAATGTAGGCCAGACCACAAGCCATGTCTTTGGAGAGGCTAATTTCATATTTGCTAGTGAGGGACTCTTCATCAAGGCCGGAGAAATAGGATTTCAGATTGCAATCCATCAGCTCAACAACGAGGATTGTACTCCCTGATTTGGGGTGCTTGGCAGTCGACAAAAACTGAACAACGTTTGGGTGCTGGAACGACTTGAGAAAATCACTCTCACGATCAATTGCATTGCTAGCTTCTTCGTTTTTGCCGATTGGAATACTTGCCTGCATCTCCATAGTATTGTGAAGCAGTACTTTGACTGCACATATCTCGCCCCTGTAGCTGTCTTTGAAGACTGCTCCAAATGCACCTTTACCTAGAGGTTCGTCTAAGAAAATAGTCAAATCATCGTTGATCTTCTGGCGGTTTTTGTCAACTGTAGAACATTGTGTGTGTGTATATGTGTGTGTGTATATGTGTGTGTGTGTGTGTGTGTGCGTGTGGGGGGGGTGAATACTATAGCAGCTAACGAACTAAGCATTATGACTGTATGATTCCTGTGCTGAACTAGTGCTTACCCTCTGACTTCACATCAGTAGGATTGCTTGCATCAGTAGACTGTAGATGATCTCTTTTGATGGTCCTGGCTATGTGAACTTCACTCACGATGGGACTTGACAAAGCCTCCACCATCTCTTTCCAGCTCTTCCCTCCTTCATTAAGCCATTTAATCAAACCCTCACGATAGCAGTCATCAGGATTGTTGCTCCATTCTTTCCCAATGCTGTGGATGGTATCCGAGGGTACGTCAAGAATAAGCAAGATGTTTCGCCACTTAATTCGAGCATCAAACGTGACGAGATACAATCTCTTTAGATCTGCTATTGTGAGATAGTCAGACATCTTCTCTGTAGAATAATTATGGTTTTATATCCTGTTGCTACGTTGTTGCCAAGTGCAATATGCAGCATAATGCACTGCTGAAAGTCATAATGCACTGACCGCAAAGTCATAATGCACTAACCACAAAACGCCCCTCTGGCAATTAGACAGACAATTAAATTAAAATTAAATTAATACACATGAGAAATAACAAGTATCAAAGTATGTCCAGCCATGCAGGAATGAATGTTCAGCACTGCTGGAGTTTCTTCTTGCAACCATGCAGGTTTTAAAATTGTCCAAGATTCATTTTGTGGAAGATTCTGTGTTCCTAGATCGACCTAGTCCTCGACCTTGTGATGCATGTCAATTCTGCTTCACCGTAGCACTAGAAGTGGCTCTTTTTGCTGGGGGCATGAGCTGTTTTGTAGCAGTGTAGAAGCGAGCTTTCTTGAGCCCTTGGTTATGAGGCCGAGCGTAAACCAGCAGCTAATACATGTATTCATTGAGTAGTGGGGTGGGGCTGTTTCTTTGCAGTAGTAAGTGGGGCGGGGCTGTTTTGCAGCACCAGAAGTGGGGTGGGGCTGTTTTGCAGATTTCAGTTGGAACTCCAACAATTTTGTGTCAAGCCATTCGTCGGTCATGCCGATCTTATACGCTGCAGATACTGGCGTCTAGAAGAGAGAAGAGATGGAACTGTGTCTAGAGTTGTCTCTGTCTTTTTTTTGTGCTGTTTATATTAATAAAAGGACATGCGAAGATGGAGTGTGGGCGGAAGTTAGACCTTTTTAGTGTACACAAGAAGGTGTGCTATGTTACGTGAACATGCATCCTATATAACAGCATCACTGTGCTCAGACTGCATGGGTATGCATGCATGTTGTACATCTGAAGACCAATAAGGGCATGCAGTACAACAGATGTGCAGCTGCAGCTGCATAGCAACAAAGACTTTGTTTTATTTGCTGTTCTTGCAAAGAAGAAAAGAAATTGAGTTTAGACATGGTTTGAGAGCTGTTTGACAAAACTGTGGAACTAGGTAAGTTCCCTCAACATGCTGAACAATGCTGTACAATGTAATTGCACAGCTATTGTATAATAATTATTGTACCAGGGTGTCATACAGTACACAGGGGAGCATCTGTACAATGTAATTGCACAGCTATTGTATTGTACCAGGTGTCATACAGTACACAGGGGAGTATCTGTACAATGCAATTGCACAGCTATTGTATAATAATTATTGTGCCAATTGTACCAGGGTGTCATACAGTACACAGGGGGAGTATCCCCTCTGGCTCCAACCCCCCCCCCCCTAAAATTTGCATTCAGGTATTAGTAATGTTGTATGACTGAGTATCCATAGCCTGTATACTAACCAGGGTATTGAAATAGCATGCAGTTGACTTTTTTTAAAAGAATGCCTTATATTTCCCCCCTCTACTTTAAAATCCTGGGTGTCATACAGGATTTTAAACTCACAGTTCTTTACTGTGAGACTACTCTGGTCCCGGTGAATGTCCGGAGCGCTATAGCTATTCGTAACACATAAAGTTTAGTTTCATTGCATGCATGTCTGACCAAGAACCACTGCTGTTTTCAACTGTACTTGTCATAGCGTACGTTGCACTATTATTGCATAGATGCAGTAAGTGGTCAATATAAGTTCCGTTTATGTAGTACGCCAGTACGTTTACACTGTATTAAAAGCGTTGCAATTTACCGTTGCACGTTGCAAGTATACATTTTGCAAAAAAACAAACAAAGAGACAATCCTAGTCACCTCGAGTATCGTAGCTAGACTAGTTACTTAGCTATATGCTGTACATATTTGATGCTATGTTTCGATTTATAATTATTGTACATACTAGATCTACTGCTTTTCACGTGTATATACATTATAGTTGTGAGACGCCAACTGCCCAGAGGGAAACCACGCCATTCGCAAAAATACGCAAAAATACGCCTAATTCCCTCTCACGTCTAAAGTTCTTTCAAAATGGTGGTCGTACTTTTTTGAAGGTACTATAATTATAATTAATTATTGTTGTAAGAATTGATGTGAAAAACCATATTGCAGGATGATGTTGAAAGTGACACGTGTTGGAGAGAGCATTATACTGGACACCCTTGTATGACCAGACCACTGTAAAGTATCGACACAATTGGAGGTATGTATTATTATGCTGCTGTATTGCCACAATGTTTTAGGTATAGTGGCTTCACCCAAAAAAACAATTGCAACAGTATACCATACTTATCTGACTTAGTTATCTGTCTATATACATATACAGCGGTCAATATCCCATTCCGTTTGCATAGTACGTTTAAAGTGTTTCCATTTTGATAAGTACTGTATTAAAAGCGTATTTTACTGTACCGTTGCTATATACCATTGCACTTTACAAATGCGGTGTGCTGTGTTTTTTAATACAAAGCGACAATCCTCTAGTAACATAATATCCAGCTAAATTTTGCTTAGCTATAAGCCTATAGTTCTACATAGATCTAACAACTGAGAAATATAACGCACCATTCACCGCACTATTTTAATCTTAGCATAATTGCTATAGCTATCTTACATGTAGCTATAATACAAAGCTAGCAAGCTGCAAAATGTCATGATAACTATAGCTGCATGGGTGACCAAAGTAATTTTAACAACAGAAAAAAGCTCTTATCTTGAGCGTCCTTTTTAGTATTTAATTTGCGCTGTATCAGTGTATTATGCACGTACTACGTAAACGGAACGGGGACTTTATATTTACCACTTTGTAAGTTCAATTGATAAAAATTGCTGCTACAGAAATCCCAAATTTCCTTGTGCGCAAAACGATTTTTGATTGCCACACACCCTCCTAATTAATGCAAATCTATACTGCCACCTGGTGGCACATTGTCTGCCCGGCCTTGCAGCTGTAGCTGTTCTTCTTAAGCTAACAGTTCTATTGATTATAATAATTTATAGGACAACGCAGTTTAATTAAACTTTTATATCATTTCGGATTAAGCTTTATATGCAGCTCTTTTCTGACAATTAAGGGAAGGCTTGTAGTGGATTATAGCATCTGTTGCACCGCTGCATCTGTTGCACCGTTGCATCTGTTGCACCGTTGGATCTGTTGCACCGTTGCACCTGCTGTATCTATTGCACCGTTGCATCTGTTGCATCTGTTGCACCTGCTGTATCTGTTGCACTGTTGCATCTGTTGCACCATTACATCTGTTGCATCTGTTGCATCTGTTGCACCGTTGCACCTGCTGTATCTGTTGCACCGTTGCATCTGTTGCACCGTTGCATCGTTGCATCTGCTGCATCTGTTGCATCTGTTGCACCTGTTGCATCTGTTGCACCGTTGCACCTGCTGTATCTGTTGCACCGTTGCATCGTTGCATCTGTTGCATCTGTTGCATCTGTTGCACCGTTGCATCTGTTGCATCTGTTGCATCTGTTGCACCGTTGCATCTGTTGTATCGTTGCACCGTTGCATCTGTTGCACCGTTGCATCTGTTGCACCGTTGCATCTGTTGCACCGTTGCATCTGTTGTATCGTTGCACCGTTGCATCTGTTGCACCGTTGCATCTGCATGTTGCACTGTATACGTATACGTTCTGTTGCATAATTATAATAATTATTATTATGCTGAATTATTATGTTAATAATTTCTTTCCCATGCATGCAGTCACTGCATGCAGTCACTGCATGCAGAGAGAACATGCATGCATGACGGCATGTATATATATATAGAAGCTGTGGAGGACCCTCTGAACTATAATACCTGACTGCATGCATGTGGAGACTATAATTATAATTATATATAGCTATTTAATATACATGCATGCATGCTATATAATTATAGTGTTCAAAATAATGTGACTTATAATAATGAATTATAAAGTGCATGGATGTTGTGATACATCATATATGCACTCGGTAAATTGCACACATGTATGCATGCATGCATGCACTCTCATTTATATAATTATAGTCATACACATAATTAGATATGTATATAATATAGCTATACCATGCATGCATGCATCCTTTCAGTCATGCACGCATTTTTTACTGTGGTGTCAACATCATCAATTATCACTGCTTGCATTTATTATTATATCCGGCATAATTACCGTGTGCAATAATTAATTATATCTACTTAGAAACGTTCACAGGGAGAAGAACCTTTCTACCAGTGTCAATGCACCACTCAGTATATCTGTTTCTCCTGTATACAATTCTGTGTAAGAAAAACTGATGATGAAGTTTGTTCATGCTACACAGAATACGCTTGTATCTGGAAATCCAAGCAAATGTTTGCTCTGCTGTCATGAGGTTAAGTATAGAGGGTTCAATTCTTGAACCTTGGGACGATGGTATGTTGTCTGTGACAGTCTGTTCGTACATGATTTTTAATGTGCAAATCATCAATAACCTGCATGCATGCATGTATATATGTAATGATGTCATGATTATAATAATAATATACATACCTTGGTGATTTTCTGCCACATTAGGTCATATGGTTTTGGCAGTGCAAGGGGCTGTTTTGCTGCACGGAGACTATCAAGCTGGCACATATTGTCATAAGCAACTTCAGTGAAGTATAATCTCTCCCCATTTGTCTGGAGGTACGTCCTTCAGAGTCTGATAGAGCCAGACAATCACAATCAAGAATATACTTGAGAGGGTGATTCAGACCTGCATGCATTTATAACATCATGCACAACAGCATGCGTATAATTATATAATTATATGCAATGCAGCATGAACTTACCGATAGATTGTTCTCCAAAACTCAATATGTCCGCAGGGGCGCACAAGAAATACATGTCCTCTACTCCACAGCTGAATCTTTTTTCGCTCCCCTAGATATTTTTTGCACTGAATCACACTCTTCTTCACAACTATAGAGATGCTTACAGCAACAGAAGGGAACTCTCGAGCAAAGTCTTGTACTCCTGCAAATATGGAGTTAAAAAGAGTATTATATATATGCATGTCAATGCATAATAAATAGAGCACGGGCATAATAAATAGAGCACGTGCATATATACATCCATGCATGCATGTATATATCCATGCATGCATGTATATAATTATATAATAATTATAGGACTTCAATCTATATATACCTGTCCAGCTGATTTCTTCGCTCCACATGCAGTAACCAAGGAAGCCTCTTACATCTGTTGGATAGCTGAGCGATTCCGCTTTCGAGTGATGTTGAATGCAGAAACCACTGTTTGCTCTGGGCTGCTTAACGCATATTATTATTATACACTTGGAAAGTTCAGCAGTGGCATACTAGGGACTTTACACAAGACAGGAAACATGCAGTGAGGGAAACAAAGTTTCCAGTTGCCATCAATGGACCAACACTTGCCACAACCTGTTATAATTATGCAACTGGTCAATTGAACAACATTTTCTTATGCATGCATACCTCGTTCAATGCACCCTTTTCTAGGGACATGCTGGTACATACTGCTGCATTGCTTTTCGACAATGTATTGCATGTATTCCAGCTTGTCACTGTTCAAGTGGACTATCATTTCATCAGGACGGAGGTGCCCATTTCTTGCTTCATCCTCAAGCTCTCCATTGTAGAACATTTGTGACACTGCTTTGCGTGTCAATTCATGAGGTGAACCTATAATTATATAAATTCAATGACAGAACATGCAGTATATGAAAACATCATAATATGCATTTTGTAAATAAAAATACACAGCATGCAGGCAGCAGATCATGCATGCATGCAGCAGACAAGACTATAAAGTATAGTATAAATATACCTTTTCTGTTTTTCATCCAAGCTTGCATATACATTTTGTTGCTTACACGATTTCATTGAGAATTCTGTGTATGATTCGCTGAATCCTGAAAAAGATACCCAGCAATGTAAGCTGTGTGTGGTTATAATATACACATATATAACTTATATACCTCAAGCTGCATAAAAGTTCGTACAATTCCCTCTCGCAATAGATCACATCCGAAACCTCAACCAAATCTCTAGGTTGATTGTACAACTTTTCACCGGTACTTGTTTTCCGACCATACGCTGAATAGTGATATATGTAGTTGCAATTTCGACATTTTAGTGCATGCTTGACACCAATTTCAGGACCAGATAGAGAATATACGGTGACAACTGTTGAGTGAGTCTGCATGCCCACTTATACGACAGCTGTCATTAATGCAGCTATTAACGGGAGGAGTGAGAAACCTGCACATACATATTTGGATTTGGGTCAGCATGCATACATGAGTATACAATAATTATAACTAATAATTATATGCATCAACGATATACCAATTAAATATAACTATTTTGGAAATTTAAAACCGGCAAATTAAAGTTGTACCGGTGGAAACAACTCATTGCCATAATTATATAGTAGTGCGATGCCAATTTGATATGAAAACTCGGCCTGGGAACGGGCTAATTATAAACATGCATGCACGCAATCCCTATAACATACCTGGGAATGTGGTTCAGAGTGCTGTCACTAGTATGTGTGTTGTCAAACACAGGTGCATCCACACAAGTTTCAATAATGTCTATGTACACTCTGCATCTGTCTTCATGGATGCAGTAGCTAGGATCCATCAGTGAGCACACAACCTTAGTCCTGTTAGGCACATTCACAGGAACCTTCTTCGTAACATACATCAGTTGCATGCACTTCTGGAGTCCGATGTCAGCAACAAGAAGTATCTGTGCAACTTTAGGTGCCAACCAAAACGTTTCGGTGGACACTTTACTTCCTTTACCGAGTAACTGTTTGGCAGCAGTGACAATAGCTGGAACAATCTCAGTGGTAAGACTCTCCATTTGTTTTGCCTGGGACACCTTCACTTTAGCAGTGGCTTCTGCAACACTTGGGTCATACCTGGGACGCTTACTGGCAGCCATTTCAGAATCAATATGTATTTATAGTGTATCTATACATGCACAGACTAGTGGATCATCACTCTACATACTGTACAGTCAAGGTCGACGGTAGTGGTGCAGAGAGGGTGCACTGCAGAAAGTTTATTACACTTTGTGTGCATGGCAGCTATAGAAATCACTATAGAGATCACTGTAGCAGCTCCTCCATAACATGTGGCAGGCATATATATAGAGACTTACTTAGACCTATTAGGACATTGTAAATCCAAGCCAATCCCTCTGCAAGTCTACTCTGTTTAGCAAGCCAAGTTAATTTTCATCAAGTTCTTGATATATTTTTTATAGGGCCCACCATGGATTCTGAATCAGACAGTGAAAGTCAAACTGTTGACTATTTCATTGATATCTTTGAAAAAAATAACAGATTTGGTGTGTACAAGGACTCATCGTTCAAGGCATTGAGTAACTTCAAGATTGACTTTTCGTATGGAGTTCAGAATGAGGATGGACCGTTGTCTAGATATATATGCACAGTCACCTTCAGTGATGGAACTACTCTCGGGTACGTTGTTACTGATAATAGATGTCACCATCCACATTTATATATATAGAGCATATTCATCATTACACTATAATAATTATTATAGAGAAGGATATTTTCCCAATGATTGGACCAAAGGTGGCAGACGATCTCTCATTGACTCACTAAGATTTTCTGTGCACAATCCTTCAATCACCACTCATGCATCAAACACACAGGTAAAGATATATATTTAGGTGTCTTGATGTACAATGTAAGTATAACTATATATTACACACATGCATGCAAATCCCGATATTAAAATATAAGCATGCATGATAATTTTTGCGATTTTGCGATAACATTATGAGATTGCGTTAATATGTATACATCACGATCCTTACCACAAAGGTTATAAGATTGTAACGTCTTGCTGATGATTTGGCAGGATTTTTTAGAGGGATTTTATCTATATATATATGGTAGCTATTGATTAAGCTATCAATCTATATAATTAATATTAGCTCATAATTATATATACAGCTCGAGGCTTACCTCATGAAAAAGCTGGAGGATTTCTATTGCCTCAAGTCGGAGTCTGAAGATCCACACCATTACACGAAGCAAGTGGCAACGATTGTAGGTCTGCAACCACATTCTGAACTTTGGGTGTTCAACGGTCAAGTGCACATGAATGCCGATAGGGATCTAGTAGATCCAAAAACTAGTCCATTCATTTGGCTCGGGGACTACGTTTCAGGCAGTGTACTACATAAACATAGTCTTCCTACCTCAAAAGAGGCATCGACTGTCCCGGCATCTCTTGATCCATCATAATTCCATTCATTGTTGGAAGCTTTGGAGAATGTGTACCAACATAACATTCCAGCAGCCACTCTCATGATCGGAGCAAAAGTCCTTGCAGTCCACTATTCTCTCCTGCAGGATATTGGAATTCAAGTGCCAGCTGCTATTGCTGTTGGGAACGTCTCGCTAGGCAAAACACGGAGTGCTGAAGCAGCTTTATCCCTGGTTGGAATGGATACTGTCAGCAAGGTGAAATCTATCACAGATGTTAAAGCTATCAAGTTTGGCAGTCTCACATCATTGGGCATGATTATTGATGACCCGTCTCAACCATCTGAAGTATCGGAGAAGCTGCTCTTTCATTTTGATAGAGGTACCAGAGCCACTACTACTTCTTTTGATGCCCCGAAAACTACGTTTCTCACATCAATGAATACTACCTGCCTGCAAGCTTTATCAAGCATGGATCCAAGGTATTATGATTTTCCCAGTTTTCATATATATATATATAGATAAAGGACATTTAAGTGCCTCAAACATTTCGGCTATAATAATACGAGGTCTTAATTATAATTATATAGATACATCACTAGGGCTGTTCTCGTTCCTTTTGAGGAAAGTGGACATATTGAAGCAGCAAGACGTGTTGATGCTGACAGAAAGTTGAAACGAATCATGGCAAAGGAAGCTGGGAAAGCTGTAGGTGTTGTAATGTCTATGGGGAAATTCTTCAAATCACCAGAGGCAGACAACTTTTTCAAACACATTGTTACCCGTGTTGAGCATCTAATGCCAGATAACACCTGTCATCGCCTTCTCGTTTCTTACTCTTGGTTGCTTGGAGCAACTTTCAAGGTGAAAATGCGTATATAATTATATAAGCTTATAATTCATGTATATATAGACCCCCACAATACACAGTGTATAGTTGGTTTGCTATAATTATAATAATACATGCAGATACTGTCTGTTGCAAACGTCCTGAAACCTGAGGCTGAAGAAATGATATGGAAGTACTTCGAAAACACAATGGTTCCAATCATTACCAAGTATCAGCTGGAACCTATGGAGGCCCAAGTAGACTTAACAAAAGAAGACATCCAGCGTGTTCTGTGTTCATCAGTTGCACAGCAGCCTTCCAGCACTGTGAGTTAACAACAACTATATATAACATGCAAGAGTATACTGTAAACAGTTTTATACTAATTATTATATGCAATTTATATGTATATGCATTGCATGCATGCAGGTGTTGACTTTCGTACGGAATATAAGCTCTCATCAGTTTGCAATCAACGTTGGGCAGTTGAGGAAGCACAATGAATCTATGGGAAAGTCCCTGTCATCCTCATTTAAGAGTGCTCTTACGAATTTGTTCAGGGGCAGTATCAAACCAAGTGTTCCACAGCTATTCCTCAAACCTGGAGTGAACCTTCCCTACGTGCAGACGGGAATAAAAGGAAGAAAATCACCCAACAACGTGTACGTGCGGAGTTTTGTGATACAAAAATCGTCTCTCAGCAACGACACAGTAGCAAAACTAGAGAAAGGTAAATTAATTATTGGGTTATGTAGGAAAATGCTATAACTCTTTATTCAATTAATGAGGCAATATCCCCCCGCCCCTAAAAGCCGTATGTTCAAAAATAATTAATTCATGGCAGTCATCATTTATATATATAATAATTATAGCCTCCTCTGAACTGAAACAAACTCCTGCATCCTCCTCTCAACAAATTCCTGCATCCTCCTCTCAACAAACTCCTGCACGTGAGGCTCACCAGAGCAGGAATGTGAGGCAAACAGCTGCAGTTACATTGAAGAAAAAATTGTATTCTCCTGCCAAGTTGTGTAGGTCTCCCAAGAAGAAGCGATGCACGACACCACACCTCTCACTTTCTTTGAATGAATCACCTTCAAGTTCTGAGGCAGAATTATACACACCTCTCAACAGATCACACCAATTACATCGGACAATGATGAAGTTGAGTTTACTACACGGTCCGACGTTATTGAGCATTCCTCACTATACTTACTCCTCAAAAGAAGAGAAAAGAGAGACCTCTGCCAACACCAAGAGGAGTTTTTACTATAGCACTCCAATTAACAAACATTCTGTGGCTGCTCTCAAGCAATCATTTTCTCCAATCTACCACAAGATTAAACCGAGAAAGCTACAAAAACATTTTGAGGGCAGTCGTCATGATGCAGATAAAAAGACCTCCATTTCATCCATTACTCAAAGGGCACATCAGGATCCCCCAATGCTTGAATTGCAGCAAAAAGTCTCCCCTGGTAAGTGAGATAGGTTGGCCGGGACCAGCTATAATTATACATGCATGCATGCATCTATATAAATTATGGGTTTTCACGATTGTGCAAAATAACAGCAATAATTTTTTAATGGAGGTTCCATTTTGTGGACGTTTTGTAGAATGTGTTTCGCGCTATATACGGTATAGACTCTCGGCTCTTTGAATTACGGTCACCTCTCTACATAATTATACCTTTTGTTTCGCTAGGCACGAATTAATTGGCATGCATGCAGGCTGTTAAAGCAGCCACCTTGCTATTTCGGCCAAACTGCATGCGACACTGTCCCTATAATTATTATAATAATACCTGTACATACATGCATACTATGTACATTATAGGGTGACAGGACTATAATAATTATAGTATATATATGTCAATGTTGAGCTCGAATGCATTATTATAAATTATGCATGCAGAACAACAGATCACAGCTATTGAAGTGGTTGACTCGGTCATCAAACTCAAGAAAATACCAGGTAACTTTTCCGGCATACCGTATAGCGCGAAATTTTCGAGGCACTTATATTTCGTGGATTAGCCTCTAAAAGCTATTTCGTTGCACAATGTTCGCGGAATGACTGCTTACCGGAAGCCACGCCTTTAAATCTATGCATGCTATAGCAGGTAATTCAATTTTTGTGGACTTAATTTTCGTGTAGGATTCTAACCCACGAAATCCGCGAAAATTAAGCCCCTCGAAAATTTCGCGCTATACGGTAGTCCATATAAATTATGTGAGGATGCATGCATGATTATACCACCAGCATGCATTAGTGCGTTTTGGTGCTGCTTTTTATGAGGTGCGTTTTAAAAAATAGGTGGTGCAATTTTTGGAGAGGTACATTTTTCAGAGAGACGTTTTGTACAGAGGTGCGTTTTTTAGAGAGGTGAATTTTGTAGAGAGATGCATTTGTAGAGAGGTGCATTTTTCATAGAGCGTTTTTTCAGCCAACTCCACCCATCATGTGGTTTGGTCAAGACAGCAGCATCTAAAAAATGGCTTTTGCAAACGTACCTCTGCTTTCAAGCGTGAAAGTAAAAATCATGCAGCACACATGCATGCATACACTGTCATGCACACAGTAATTTGTTTTCTCAACAGCAACATTTTATTCATGCACACGTCACCATGCCCATTAATATTTTGTGCTACTGTATATATACAGAAGACGAGAAACACTGCCAGCAGTGTGGAGGGAAATTTACGAAGAAGGGAAAACGCATGTGGGTCGGGTGTGAGGCTGACTCATGCTGGCGATGGTATCACTACACCTGTGTAGGTTTGAAGGAGCTGCCTTTCGAGAGCCAAGTTTGGATATGTCCAAGCTGTCATCCACCAGCTGGAAAGTTATCCGTGATTAACTGAATAATGCCAAACTTTCGAATAATGCCAAAACTATCTGTACGGTATACTATTATTATCTATTTACCCAGTTATGGTCATAATTACATGCATAATAATATGTTTGATTTGTGCATAGATTGAGTAGTTAACAGGGATTGGAAACGGGATCACGTGCGACAATGACTCCAACGTTGCCTCTTGCATTTGATGCATGATTTGAGATGGCTTAAGGGTGTGGTCTGTTTAGGTAAGGCCAGTTGTTAAAAAATTTTCATTACACACAAACTGGAGCTAGGTACGTACACACTAATGACTATACCAGCCCAAAACAAACACTCAGCCTAGGAGAAAGGTGCCTCAAGCTGCCTGACTGCTCTCCCTGTGTCAGAATTCGGTTTCAACGTACCTACCCTGCCGGCCCGACTCTCGCACTTCTCAGTTAACACTGAATTCTCTATCAAACCGACTGCTCTCCCCGTGTCAGAATTCGGTTTCAACGTACCTACCCAGCCGGCCCGACTCTCGCACTTCTCATTTAACACTGAGTTCTCTATCAAACCGTCGTCAAACCATAGATGGTCAACACGCCCCAAGGGAAGTTTCCCATTGTTATATACTTCACAACGAGATCAGAAACGTAACGTCCTATCAGAACCACACCTACAGCCAATCTCCGGAGAACACCTCCTGGGACCACATGCAAACGTCACATAAGGAGTCCTCCAAAACATCGCTGCGGATGGGCTATTGAGCAGAATGTATGAAAGTCCAATCCACAAAATCCTTCACCCCACTCGTGATGTCCTTGGCCCTGCTGCAACATCGACAAATAATATTTGTACACAAATGGGGCAATCCTACATCTCGGCAATGAATTGGCAGAGATGGCTAAGATTCTGCCTCTCATTTTCACTCAAGCCATCAGAGGAGCTCGTTCCATTGTGGCAACATCCCTTCCAATTGCATGCATGACTAGTGACCAGCGAATCACTGATCATCAAACATTGCATGAACATTTGCATGATTGCTACACGGAACTATAGAGATTGTTAAAGGGAATACATAGGTATGCATGCAAGTATAGCATTTCAGCAGGAGAATGAGTCAATTAGAGTTTGGATCTTGGCAGAATGGGTTTTTTCCAGCTTTATAGCATTTCACTGTGTATGCATTCCTCCTTCGAACCATTCTGTGCAGGTAAAATAGATGGTGCTGCTTATTCATTGCACACAGAATATGCTTAAATCTACCAAGCCAGACAAATGTCTGCTCGCCAGCCTGTGTGTTTGCGTCAGGGCACTTTTCTTTGAGCCTTTGAGGAGAATATATATAGCGTATGGCATTCAGGGTTTACATGATTGGGAAGGTGGAACGTGTCAATTATCTTCTCGATATTGAGCCATACCTTGTCCATTGGGGGCAGTAATGGTAAGGCTGCTCTTGCAAACTTCAGTCTATTCACATTGCACATGTTGTCATACGCTAGGTACTGTAACATAGCAGTTGGCAGAAAGTGGTAGTTTGTCTGCATGTTGACTCAACGTTTGAAGCCACTTGATTAGGATGAAAAAAACTTGCATTGGTGATTCCGACCTGCACGTATATCATTATATAAAATAACGCATCCACATAATTATGTGTGCAGTACATTATACTGCATGCGTGTTCTCACTTGTATAATGGTTGCCAAGCTTCTATATGGCCTCCTGCTCTCACAACAAATTGGTGTCCCCTCGACCACCTCCGGAGACGTTTTGCTTTTCCAGTAATTTTGCGACATTCTGTAGACTCTATCATCGGTTTGGCAACATGAAGGCTCTTTGACAACAGTGATGGGTTTGTTGCTAGTAGATCATGGGTTCCTGATTATAGTATAATTATGCGCACACTATACACATTAAATATTATATACCTTGAGAAATAGCTGCAGATTTTCCTATTTCAATTTCAGAAGTAGTGTTTTGTAGAACCGTGTCTATTGTTTTCTCTTCATCAAAGTTAACCGAAACATCATCTCCTATAATTATCAGGGTGCACATAATTAGTGAGTACATGCATGCATGGTTAAAGAGTGCTAATATATAGCTTAAGTAACAATCTTTTAAGATTATCTCTAAAAAATGTTCAGCTGCCGCCGTTATTCGAATACAGTTATTGGCAGCATGCTGAATTAACCAGCTGCTTTCTCTCAGACTGAGGATAAAGTTCACATAGCAATTATAATTATATACTCAACAAAGTATATCAGCAATATTACTGGACCGGATGTGATACGGGATTAATAATTATAGTATACAAGTTCCAGTGTATATATACATGCAGTAATATTATTTTGTAGCACATCATGCATATAGACTATTCAGTATAATGGTGTATAATTATTGTAATTATTTCACCATTTTGAACTTTGCAGTGCTTCAAAAAACTCCTGAGATCTGTTGGTACTGGTGGTACCTGTGACTCCAAATACTGGCAGTGATCCTGACAAAAAGCTTTTCCAGGCACCGGCGGATAGGTGCACACATCTGGCATAGATATTGATGGAATTCGGTCCACAACATACTGTGAACGATGACAATAATAATAATACTGAATGTATGTTGCAGGACTTGGATGATAATTTTTGTGCATTTACCTTCAGTCTGTGCACGCAATGTGGAAAAACAAGTTTCCAAATCCGTCAGTAACCCACAGAGTGCCACAACCTATATTATAATGATAATAGCAATGTATATATTATTATTATTATGAGTAGAAAAACTTTCCTCTTTTCTTGCAAACAGCAGTGCAGTCAGTTTCACAGTGAGGGTATATATACTGCATGAGCAAATTGTTTCAATCATTTCCATTGTTTCCTCTCTGTCACTGTCTCGTTTGAAGGTGAAATGACTTAGGGAAAAAGTAGGATTGGTTGCTAGTACAAGAAACCTAATTTCATTCTCAATCTCTCCATTGTAGAATGCATCTGCTGCAATCTTTTCTGTCATGGCTGAATTAACAAGAAGTAAAATTAATGCGGATGCAAGCCATGTGTATATAATTGAATTTATATACATTAATATAATTATAATTATAGCATAAAACATTGGTCCTTGTTGAGAGAATGAGTGTCATTGTATGTTTCACTAAAACCCTGGAAGGAAACCCATGAGTGGTTCCTGCGGAGTGATAAACTTGATAGGAGCAAATGATTGCAATGACTGTTATAATATAATAATACCATATACATAGCCGAGGGGCTTAATTTTCACTGTTTTTGAGGTATAATATAGCAGTTAGGTGCAAAGATAGAAAGCGTAACCTGCATGGGAGTGATTCCGGTAAGCAGTCAACCCAAAATTCCGCGCTATATATAATTATATATACAGTGCATTATACATAATGTACTTACGCAAGGGAGCACTGAAATTCTAGGAGAGGCCGAGTGAAGAAAACGGTGTCATAAACTTCAATTAAATTTTGCTGGCTCTGATAGTATTGAAAGCCAGAGGTTTGTTTTCTCCCCCACATCGCATAGTTATAAGTCAAACCACATGGCTGACACCTATAAGAGTGACTTTCGGCAATTTCTTCACACCAGATAATGTGTAAAGGGTGACCTGGAGAAGTTTATAAAACCAAAGTGCATATTTTATTACTTACTTCACAGTCATGATTTGAAGTCAATTGACGTTGGCATTCAAAGCAGTTACACACTGGAGGAGCTAACAGAGTTGGTGATGGATGGTTAGATGTGAATGTGGCTATTAGGTGTGGACAATGAATCGTAATGAAAGAGGCTAGCAAGTGTGCATCATCCATATCTGTGACTTTTGCTATGTACTTGGATACATGGAAGGTGTTTAGTGTCTTCGGAAATCCAGAAAGCACGGAACATATCCGTGCTATCTTGTTGATACCATATCGTCCCACCAGGTACGTAGCGATATCATGCTCAGATATGTCTTTTGAAGATGCAGGCAGCTCAATAGTCTTGAACAATTCACAAGCTTCAGTAATCTTGCTTGATGACATAACTGTTTTGATGCTTCAGTTAAATTCTTTGGCAGTTTTCTCTTCTTCTTAGCATCCATATCTCTGTAGCTATAAGTGACTGTGTATGCTATAAACTTTGATTAGCTAAACCTTGGCATGAAATATAGCCTATATTCTAGCAGTTGCAAGATGAATCAGCATTAATTGTGATTTTTGTGGGTGAGGTGTGTCAAGGTGGTGTCCAGATCTAGTTGTGTAGAATATTCTATTCCAGTACAATAACCTACTGTAAGGCGCGCCATTGTGGTAAAGTATAAGCATTATCATTGGTGGACAAGGTGTCCAGTTACTGGTGGTTTGTGTCCTCTACTCTGCTTCCAGTGTATGGTTCCAGTACTGTAAGGCGCACTGATTTCGTCATTGCGGTCAAATATGAGCATTATCATTGGTGGACTGAGGTGTATGGCGCGCTGACTTGCCACATACCGGAGACCTGCATGGTAAATCTAAGAGAGAAGTCTATCATGTCTTTGCTGTCAATAGTAGCTGCTATCTAGCGTCAGTGTGCCTCAGACAAGCAAGAAACAAGTGCAAGTTGACCTCTGGCAAGCATGGAGCACTCATCACCAGGTTAGTCAACTGCATGAATGTACAGCCATTTGGAATGACTTTTAGATTGTATACTGGCATCATTATCCCTTGCATGCATGCCTGTCTCTGAACAGACAGCCTTTTGCCGAGATATTAGATCTATTTTGTGAAAATATTTTTCCAAAACATGTATATTAGCAGGAATTGCATGTGACAATTACATGTAATTTCCTTGGTAAAACCATATAATTATGTACTGTTTTTGTGCAGAATTCACAGAGCAAAACAATGCCATTGGCTACCTGAAAGCAGGCGACATATTTACTCCCCTGACAAACTTTACTTTCAAGTTCGTTTGCAGAGTTTCGTCACCTTTTGAAAGTGATGACAACACAGATTACAGTGGCTTCATTGTGGAGGTGAAGGCCTCTGGAACAGACGACAAGGGGTTAGTGATTGCATGCATGGTGACTATTAAATTACTATGAATTGTGTTTTACTGTTTTATAGGGTTTGTTTTCTTCCCTGGCATAAAACCCACCAAAAAGGCTTTAACATTGCTAAAGAGTTGGGCAGTGCTGTTCCCGAGAAATTGTTAATGTCTAAGCTTAAAAGCAGTCAGCTCACTGACATCTTCTGGAACAAGCTTGTGGACTTCGAAAAGTGAGATTTATCCATGTACATTATATCTAATGAAATATAATTTTAGTGACCCTGACTATTCTCGAAGAATCAGAAAAGCAATTGTTGCACTAGGAAGGCAGCCTGATAGTGAGATTATTGTTCTCAGTCCTTATGTCCATGTGAAAGAGGACGGTGAGATCATACCACTTCGAGAATGCACTTACGTATGGGTCGAGAGTGTAATCAAGAAAGAAGGAGTAGTTCCAAGCGGGGTACAGTTTTACAAGACACTCCCTACCATCCCTACTCCTGATAGGCCATTGGATGTACTGTTAGGTGGCCTGCGTGAGCTGACTCAGCAATTTCTACTCTGCTGTCTTTGTGTTAGGTTAGTTAATATTAATGTCCATCCTATAACTGCACGCATGTGACTGCATGTCATCCATTACCTTTTTTATAGGCTCTGTGGCTTCCTCGTTGTTTTATGAGAAGCTACAAGCAACTTACGGGAGTTTTGGTGTCACAATGGTTGTGGGAGAAGTAAACCGTGGTAAAACCAAGAGTGTGGAGCTCTGTCTAGCTGCACTAGGAGTCATACATGCTCGTTTCTCTTCCATCAGTGATGCTCTCTTACGGAAGTTGCTTCATGGTGGTATGCCGTGGTGTTTTGACGACCCTGACACGGCAGAGCAAGTTATGAAGATCCTGCTGACAGTCTTCGGTGGTAATACAACTGATAATGCACTGTCAAGTGGCTCTTAATTTTTGTCGTGTGTCTCCTCTAGTAACAGCCAATGTGCACATTTTGGATGCTCTAGCTTCAATGGACAAGAGGTATATAATCTTATAAACCTATAGTATTATACAGTTTACGTACGTAGTTGCTAATCGGCATTTAATAAAAGCTAACTATTGCATGGTTATAATTATGTAGTCAGCGCGCCTTGCTATGCAGAGCCTTCCTATAATAATTATTGCCTTAAGTTGCTACACCCGTGCTCCCCCACACTCTATATAGGGTGGTATGCAGAGGAAGAATTGTAATGTTTCCTCATCACCTTGAGTACAATCTCCAGTCGACAGAGGCAATAAATGAGATTTTCTCATTGGCACCAGCAGCCGGACCAGCCGTTGTGAGGATTGGGTACAATGTGGCTTGTATGCAGCCCACAAAGCTCAAGAATATTCAAGCACACATTAAGGAGATGTTACCCAACCTTGACTCCAGAGCAGTGATTGAATACAGTCTTCTTCTGGCTTCTGCTCTGGAGGTTTGTTTCATTTTTGGAATCAGCCCATAATCATGATTGCCTGTATATGCATACGCTGCAAAATCATGCACTTCTACTTTTTGCTATATAATTATATACATGCATGCAGCATGATATATACACTTTACACATGCATTCATGTATGCGCAGATATCCGGGATGAGTGACATAGCTAGTTGATGGAGATAGTCTGATTTCTTGGTTTGACGATATACTTGTGCCGGGAATAAAGAAATTTCAGAGTTCAGTCACCAGTAACCTTGGAAATTACTTGGTGGCATATGCCAGAGCTTCTTCCATTTCTGAGGTATTATAATCATGCATGCATGACGTCAATTCATGACCGTGAACTTTATGCCGCAGTATACGTATAATTATTATTATATATTTATCATATTGAAAAAACACATTTGATAGATTCTGAGAGTGATCAACCCCAAATGCTCTTATTTTATTGGTGACGAACGAAGAAAGCAAATTGGAGTTGCCGTACTACTCAAGCAATTCTTGAAAGGCTTAGACCTTAAGGAAATACCGCACGAAGAGGAAAGTGGGATTAGGAAAAAGCTTAGGAGACGTGCGAATGTGAAGACAACTGCCACCCAGTATTTTCTGGCCGAGAAGAATGAAGGAACAAAAATCACACGAGAGAATGGTGTAGGCCATTCCTGCATGATCGCTCCCCATTCAGATGTACCCCAGGAATTTTTTGACATCGTGGAGGCCAAAGTAGAAGGTAAATTATAATACATGCATGATGCAGATCTATATGCATTAGCATTATTATTACCCTGTGTAATGGCCTAAATAGATCTCCATAATTATAGTATAGCTGTCTACGTACTGGCTTGCTATTTAGATTTGTATTCACTTCATGCACTTTTTATAATTATAACATGTGGCTGACACTGTCACCTGACGTGCACGAGATATGTATTGTACAAATATAGATAATAAAATGACAATCAGTGGTGACTTAAGTATAACAATACACACTTTACATGTGTGCAGCGTGTGAGCGAGCTATTATTATACACTTTCATGGACTGCTTGAACTGCTAATGAGTTACTACTTACTTGAAAGTTGTAGAAGGCGACAAAAACACTGTCGTTGCATATGCTGTATATAGATTCAAGATTATAATTATATGTAATTACGGTAAAAGTTGTTTTGCCGCTGTGCGATGAAGCTTAACGCAAGGGGTGAATGTTTATGCATGCATGCATGTGCGTCTTTTTTAATTTTAAAATGACTCATGTATAAGCATTATATGTAATCAAAAAAATGTGTCTCCATATACAGAACAAGAGTTGGACTCTGTCGTCCTTACTCCACCCGACACTCCTGCACATAATTATTATTCGCAAACAGGACGTACACCATCATACGCCTCGCCGACCAGAAGCAGGCAACTCATTCACCATTAATGATGAGCAAGCAAGTTCTCTCCGGGTAGAAGATACTCTAGATTCTGACGTCCAGTCCAAACTCATTGTTGAGCAAACGAGTCCTCTCCGGGTAAAGGATACTCTAGATTGTGACGCCCAGTCCAAACTCATTGTTGAGCAAACGAGTCCTCTCCGGGTAAAGGATACTCTAGATTCTGACGCCCAGTCCAAACTCATTGTTGAGCAAACGAGTCCTCTCCGGGTAAAGGATACTCTAGATTCTGACGCCCAGTCCAAACTCATTGTTGAGCAAACGAGTCCTCTCCGGGTAAAGGATACTCTAGATTCTGATGCCCAGTCCAAACTCATTGTTGTTAAGCAAACGAGTCCTCTAGATTCTGACGCCCAGTCCACCAAACTCATTGTTGATCAAACAAATCCTCTCCGGGTAGAGGATACTCTAGATTCTGACACCCAGTCCAAACTCATTGTGAAGCAAACCAGAGCAAAACGGTCAGCAAGAAGGAAGCGTGTACGACCACCTACAGATCCCTTGGTACAAGCTGCAAACAAACTTCAATTAAGGGTGTTTAACAATTACAGCCTTGGAGGATGATCACCAGCCCAAGTCAAAAAGAAAACGCACTAAGATTGACGAGTCGAGGTGCCATGTATGTAAAGAACCATTTATAGATGGTCAAGAAGCCAAGTGGGTGGGGTGTGACTTTTGTCCAAGGTGGTTTCATAAGAAATGTATAAAAGGGTACGTACTCAAAAGGAAATGGAAATGTTCTTTCAAGCATTGACTAATGAAACTTAATAATTCAAAATACGACTGACTATATATAATTATATATATTAATCTGTTTTGCGTTTCAGCATGCGCATGTGCATGCATTATGTTGATTTCAACTCTTTTTTCTGGCAGTAAATCATTTAATCACATCATAATTATATATTCTTTATTCATGCGATTATCGATTGATCGTAATGAATAATAGCAAAGTCAGTGTATTATTATATACATGTAGTGCTAATAAAATATAATTTTATTGTCGTGTATCAATAAATAACATGTATAATTTATAGGGTGAGGGTTAGGGTTAGTATAATTTATACATGCATGCATAATTATATATACACATGCATGCACATAACGTATAAGTATACCAGTAAAATTCTCTTCTTAGTGCATGCATGTCAGTCAGTTGAACAACTGTATAATATTTCTTTGCGCTCCTGCATCCAATTAAACCAATTTGTATATGGTGGGCCGTTTGTTTCAAAATTTAAATGTTACATTTTCATTCAGATCACAATACATTCATTCAAGATGTGCAATTTTCATTGAAGAGCATTCAAGATTATTCATTCAAGATTCAAGATTTTGATGGATGCATAAACATGCATAATTTCAGATGACTTTACTAATAGCCACACTTTGTGGTTTTATTGCATGGTGTAGTTGTAATTAACAGGAAATGGGGTTCACAATAATCAACTCCCTCCCTCAGTAGTGGTAATTCCCAAACCAGAAACATGACATTGATTGACGAAAATTAACAAGAGGTCAGGGTTCGTTGCTGACCTCCGAGTTTTGAGCATTAAGCAAAGGACATCTGACTGTATATGCATGCATGCATGCATATCTTGAATAATTATTGTCGACTTGAATGCATTAAAATCTTGAATGACAATTGCAGGTCTTGAATGAATACTGTATATATGCATCTTGAATGAATGTATTGTAATCTGAATGAAAATATAACATTTGAATTTTGAAACAAACGGCCCACCATAATTGTAAGGAATTTATCTTTATGTAAGGAACTTTCAGAACATATACACACATGTGATGCATGCACACCCATGCACATGCATGCATGCATGTATAATTATACACAATGCGGACACTAATATTTTATTTGTAAGGAATTTCTCCTTATGTAAGGAACTTTCAGGCATACACATGCACATGTGATGCACACCCACATGTGATACACAATAAAATTGGACACCATAATTTATTTGTAAGGAATTTCTCCTTATGTAAGGAACTTTCAGGCATACACACATGTGATGCACACCCACATGTGATACACAATAAAATTGGACACCATAATTTATTTGTAAGGAATTTCTCCTTATGTAAGGAACTTTCAGGCATACACACATGTGATGCACACCCACATGTGATACACAATAAAATTGGACACCATCATTTAATTGTAAGGAATTTCTCCTTATGTAAGGAACTTTCAGGCATACACACATGTGATGCACATGCACCCACATGTGATATACAATAAATTGGGCACTATAATTTATTTGTAAGGAATTTCTCCTTATGTATAAGGAACTCTCAGGCATACATGCACACATGTGATGCACACCCACATGTGATACACAATAAAATTGGACACCATAATTTATTTGTAAGGAATTTCTCCTTATGTAAGGAACGTTCAGGCATACACACATGTGATGCACACCCATGCACATGTGATACACAATAAAATTGGACACTTTATTTGTAAGGAATTTCTCCTTATGTATAAGGAACTCTCAGGCATACACACATGTGATGCACACCCACATGTGATACACAATAAAATTGGACACCATAATTTATTTGTAAGGAATTTCTCCTTATGTAAGGAACTTTCAGGCATACACATGTGATGCACACCCATGCATACATACATGCACATGTGATACACAATACTTGTAAGGAATTTCTCCTTATTGTAAGGAACTTTCAGGACATACACATGCATGCATGCATATACAACGAAATTACAACTATAATTATATTTGTAAGCAATTTATCCTTATGTAAGGAACTGTCAGGGACATATATATATATATAAATATATACATAATTATGTACACATGCACACATACATGCATGCATGCATGTATGTGTGATTGGCACACATTGTAAGGAATTTATACTCATGTAAGGAACTTTTAGGACATGTATATACATGCATGTATACACAACAGACGCTGCATGTGTGAGAAATTTATCTCTACGTAAAGAATGCACATATACATGCAACCCATATAACCGCATGCACTCAACTCACAGTCTGCCATTTGTGAGAATTTACCTTGATGTAAGGAACTTTGTGGACACACACACACACACACACATGCATATCTACCTATATGGTACATGTATATATGGCGGGTATAATCTTCGAGTGCTAATAATTATGTTTTGTCAATGTGCATTTCATAAATTGCACCAACCCGCGAAAATATCAACCGCAAAAAGTGCCTGTTCATTATAGAGTCTACCCTTGAAAAATAATTACCCGCCAAAATTATAACATACACTGTACATAGTCTCGCAAGCCAGAGGTTATAATATACCAGGGTCTCCAAGGGTCCGCGAGATTACACTGTACACGCGCAATAACTATCACTCCAAAAGCTGAGAGGTATCATAGATACTATCTATGGAGGTATATACGTAAAGATCAACAGGCCTGGTCTCGAGGCAAGGCATGGCCCGGCCACAGCTCAGCTCAGGGTATAAGTTATTTTACTTACGTCATCCCTTACCACAGAACACACACAATTCATGTGCTCTCAAATCATGCATTATATCACTAAGTAGAGTAGCAACACTCGGTGAACAAGTTTTGCTACGGACTCTTCTGAAAAGGCAGCAATGGTAAGCAAAACTAGGCATAACTCGAGAACGAAGCTTTATTTTGCAAATCCACAAATACCAAGCCAAGAAAACATGACTAGCAGCCTATAGAAACTCTTACTTGCACTTCATTGATCCTTGAGTAGCTGAAACAGTCTACACACACACAGACACACAGACACACTACCGTATACCTCACTTGCGCATGCGCACCGAAGCATAATAACTAAACACCATGACATTTACTACAAAGTGAACATTGAGCTGTTATTGAGTAAATAAATGAGTAAATAAATGAGTATAGATCTAGATATATATCTACTAGGTGAACACAAAACGTAAGTGATAGCTCAGAAACTTAGAACAATCTGTTTAACATATTGAGCATTTCCACTGTTCACGGATGTCATGCATGTTGGTCAATCCTCACGCAATTAATGTGGAACCAACGTGGACAGTAATCACATCCCACCCAATTCTCCTCGTCTCCTGCCTGCTGGCACTGCTGACAAATGTTTGTGTCGATCTTTTTGTTGATCTTTTTGTTCATGCGTCTGCGTTTCACCACAGGGGTGGTACTGTGTCTCCCCTTCATCCGTTTGCTGCGCTTCAACACAGGAGTATTGTCTTCAGTGCAAAGTGTAAGAGCACGCTTTAGTTGTTTTGTCACGGCTTCACCACTGCTCGCTGGATCTCTGTTCGTACCACTGTCTGATGGAGGGGTCTCTACAGCTACCACAGGAGGAGTTGTACTGCTGTTTGATGGAGGGATCTCTACCACGTGAGGAGTGTCTGATGATGGAGGGGTCTCTACCAAAGGAGGAGTTGTACTGCTGTTTGATGGAGGGGTCTCTACAACATGAGGAGTGTCTGATGATGGAGGGGTCTCTCTTTCCACACTGGTTTCCTTTGGAGGAGTCTGACTCTCCCCGCCCCAAAGGCCACTGGAGTCCTTGTCAACTTCCTCTATAGCTGAACACACCTCTTCTCCATGTATAGCTATAAAAAGGACACAAAATTGTATGATTATAATTATGTGCATGCTGCATATACTATCTATTAAAGGTATGCCCTGATAAATTATAATTTTAGCATGAATATTGATGAATGTTATAATTATTATAATTACATATACCTGCTTCCAACTTTTCGAGAAAAGACTCGTCAAAGGTGGACTGGTAGATCTGCGAGCACTTCTTTTGCTTAGCATGCATGGATGCTAGCTAGATGGCATCGTGGTCCTGTCAGTTGTTTTGTTTAGGAACCATTGGGGATTGACAGTGTTCAAAGGGAAGTTGGCAATTCTCTTCTGAAAGTCTTGCACAGTGATTGAGATCTGTTTGTCACTAAATGCAGCACAGAGCTCCCGTACAATTACTTCACTACTCGACTACTTCACTACCTCACTCACTACTTCACTACTTCACTACCCAACTACTTCACTACCCAACTACCTAGCTACTGCACTATCCAACTACTTCACTACCCAACTACCTAGCTACTGCACTACCCAACTACTTCACTACTTCACTATATATACCCAACTACTTCACTACCCAACTATCCGACTACTTCACTACCCAACTACTTGACTACTTCACTACCCAACTACTTGACTACCCAACTACCCAACTACTTGACTAACCCGACTACTTGACTACCCAACTACTTGACTACCCAACTACTTTACTACCCATGCAACTACCTAGCTACTGCACTACTTCACTATACCTAACTACTCGACTACTTGACTACCCAACTACCTATAGCTACTCCACTACCCAACTATATAGCTACTCGACTATACCAACTGAACTACCTGGCTACTACCCAACTAAGTCTTAAATGCTCAAACTACTCAGTTGGCTATATACAATACATAGACACTCAGCATATAGATATATACGTGACTGCCCATCCTAGATATATACTTTTTTTTACATGTGACCACAACTAGAGTCTACTCAGTTCTTTCCTCATTCACTGAAAATCGGCTGTCTTTGTTGACTACAACATTACTGGCTACCAATGGTAGTCAAAAGCTTGTAATTTAACAATCGTGCCATATCTATGGTAATCGACTGCTTGCGCATGCGCTAACCATTATAGCTGGCATTGAGAAGAACCTTCATCAAGAACAAGGTACGTGTGTATAATGTGTAGTTATGCAGTGCAATGAGTCCACTGTGTACTATTGAATGTACAGTACAAAGAATGGGAACCTAGTATGCTCACTAGTCTGTATGTACATGCACTTGTATACAAGGTATGCTTCAATGTATGCAGTTTAGGTGTGTACAGGGAAACGTGTGTCAATTGAGAACACTAGCTCACAATATTTGTACATGACATTGTACAGTACGTGTACCAGACCCTTCATCACACTACCAGTTTGAATGTGTCCATGTGTTGTTTATCCTGGCTACAGAACACTGACTCAGGACGAGGAGGACTTTAATAAGTTCCTGGAGAGTGCCAAAGCTCAGCAGCTCTCACTCTCCACAAAAGGTATCACTTTTAACTGACTCTTACGATCATTCTAGTATTCATAATGTAAGTACGTACATATTCCGTAGTCTTGCGAGCAGACTCCTAGAGGGAACGTCTGGTAACTATTGCAGCAATTCCATAGCACTGAGGAATGTAGTCACGTGCAAGATATTTGTTAATTACCGTATATGCTTGATCAGGAGCCGCGGCTACTAAATGTTTCATTTTGCTGGAAGAGGAGGCTACAATTCAAGAGAGGCCACTGTTCAAGAGCGGCGTTTATTAGCTCCAGATAATTTAGTTTGTCATCTAAAGTTGTTTTCACCTGCATAAACTTGAACTCTGCCATGAGAAAGTCTTTGTGAAGCACTAACAAGCTGCTACTTGTAGCTACGTACATGTAGCTAGCTAGTAATAATTTTTTGGCCCACGTGCAGAAATGCTAGTTCACTGAGGCTACTATTTGAGAGCGGCTACTAAATGTTTCATTTTGCTAGCAAGGGAGGCTACTATTTGAGTGCGGCCTTTATACAAGAGCGGCCTCTGATCGAGCATATACGGTAACGTGGAATTTAATAGCATATTAAATGGAGGCCGCAATGACGTCACTCATCTCAACGCATGTGCACTAAAGTTGAAGCCTCGTGGCAGTCTCAGAACTATTAGCAGTCACTTTGTGAGCATATCAGACGTCCATCATTCATTCCCCTCCTCATTCCCACCCCTTGTACTTATAATTATGCTTAGTTCTTTTAGTTCATTCCCCTCCTCATTCCCACCCCTTGTACTTATAATTATGCTTAGTTCTTTTAGTTCTTTTTGTATCTCCAGTGTCGGTCAGTTTGCACCCTGTCCGGCACTGTGACAAGAGCATATCATGTGCATGGGCACCAGATTGAGTAATAGGTTACTGTGGTAAAATACCATTTTAAAGAAAATAAGATCTGGCTAAAATATAACCCCCGAAAGGCTGAGGGGTTAATCCCCTAGGCGGGGATGCCCATTCAGATGAACAATGCTCTTGAACCCCAACCAATATCATTATGCTATTGGTTTGCATATAATATTATTAGCAAGTAATTCTGCATAACGATATACTCGTAGAATTATACCCGATACTGCGACACAAGTTGTTAACAAATTCACATGTAGACAAATATTTTCATATGCAGCTAGCTAGCTCTTGCTTGGTCTGAGCTCCTTGTAACCAAGTTCCCTCGCAACCAGGTATAGTTCAACACTAAAATTAGCCTTTGCTAGAGTAATAATCCTTCTTTTCACGTTCATTTTATGCTATAATAGGAAAATATACGGGGTGTTACCCGCCCACTATGACGTGTACAAATCTGATTGGCACTGCCAACATTCTGGCAGTGGTCCACGGAATTGCTGCAATAGTTACCAGACGTTCCCTCCCTCCCACGTCTGCTCGCGAGACTACATATTCCGTACCAGTACATGTGTTGTGTGTGGTGTCCCTTTTGCCTACTTAATCTTGTCACTCTATAGGGGTTTTATGTTATAGTTAGAACATGGGCATGAGGTATCTATGTGTTATAGTGTCCCAAAACTTTAGCCCGAGGGTGAGGGACACTATAACCATAGATACCGAATGCACATGTTCTAACTGATTTAGATCCCAAAACCTATTGGCTACTAGAAATGCACTAGCTTAGCAACAGTCAACCTATATAAACAGCCTTCCTAGCAACTGCATCATTATTTTTTTGAAAACTAATATCTGAAGAGTTGGCATCTCTGTGTCTCTACTAAATCTGTGGTCTCTATTCAAGTCAACCCTGTTCCTCCATCTCAGTTTGATGGACAAAATTATAGTCCTATATATAGCTCCACCCACAAAAAGGAAACATCCAGCTGCAAACAAGCCCAGCACACTTCCCAAGAAACGAGCGGCTCTCACAAAGCGAAAGGAAGACACCTATAAGCTATAATTTGCAGCAAACAAGCGGCTCCTATACTACTCTTAAACAAAGCGAAAGGAACTTTAGGAAGAAGCCAAAGCTGGAATCCCAGCACTTCCATACATCCAGCTCCTCCCCCATGCAGCCTTGCAGCAAAAAAGCACAGCACAATGCCCAAAAAACGAGCGTCTCCTACTGCTTTCGAACAAAGCCAAAAAAAGAAACTAGAGCTTCTCTCTTTCATTCTAGTTCTGTTATTATATTACTAGACAAAGCATCTAGCTAGCTACAATAATTTTTATGTTATTACATGTGTATCTTCTTGTAAATCACAATACAATGTACAATATTGTAGTTTGTAGCCCAGAGCAATCTGTAGTACCGGTACTATAGCTCATAGTTCCCTGCTAAATACACTCAAGTGGGATCTAAAAATTATAGAGTACAGCTACTGTTTTACTGTTTCACTGGAAGTATAATTAGGCCACTCCAAGTGATACTCTGGTTTCTGGTCCACCGCCCGCATAAGATTTTATTCTTGGATTTCTATCTCATTATTGGATTTCTATCCCATTATTTCTACTACGCATGCGCATAATGGTCCATGTGGTACAAAATAGTGTGATAATGATATTCATTTGCAAAAATAATGAATTCATAAGGTGAAATTGATAATGACATAATGAGAAAAGCCGCCCGCCCGCATGCAATTAGAAAAACTTCAGGACCAGAAACCAGAGTGTCACTTGGAGTGGCCTTATATAGTGCAATAAAGTACGTGTCTATGATTCTACTAAAACTCTTTTCTCAAAAGTTTCAGCCTATAGTCTAGTTTTATTTTATTACTCACGTTACTTGCTTAGCCAGATCATACATACTATTGTACACTTCTTACAAGACCTCAACTAAGGACCTGAACTTGTTATGAACCTGAACTTGTTATAAGACTGTTAAATATTATTTTGTCTGTTTTTGTACTATTTTCTGCCAATGTAATTATGTATGTACCACTTCATGTCATCATAATAATATATGCGATAAAATTCTGTTGCAACTTAATTTCTCAACATGATAAAAGAATATCAATATCGTTATAAACTCATCGCACAATTATAAAGAGAAGCAATTAACAAAATAATTAACTAATTAGCACTTATAGAGAAGAAATCAACAGTTTGTAAACCGTTTTGTCTGCATGTCTACATGCCACTTCATATTAACTACGATGAAATTCTGTTGCAACTTAACAAATAGAAAAGCTTTCTCACAGATAAAAAATATCAAGATCATTAACACTACAAAGAGAAACACTAACTAATCATTATTTTATAGAGAAGAAATCCACGGTTTGAGTAATAACATTAGTATGTGAATTTGTCTGTCCTCCGGCTACAATGACCTCTCCACTAGGAAGTACTGAGCATGTGCAGCAATATCGTGCAGTAGGCAGGTCTCCCACTTTCACCCACCTCCTGGTGTCAGGCTGGTAGAGGTGGATCAATGAACTTAGGTTGGCTCTGTCGTCCGCTCCACCAACGGCTAATAGTGACTTCCCAATACTGAGAGGAGCTGACCACACGAGTGGTACTTCCTGTAAGGTCTGCCAGAGAGTGGATGTGTCCTGGTGGGAAGGGGCTTTTGCAATTAGTTCATCGAGGTCGACGTGATGCACTGTTGTGGTTGCACTCCCATTGTGATCGTACCCTCCCATTAGGTAGAGGGTGTTTCCTATGAGAGTTGATTTCAGTTCTGATCGTGGGTTAGGTAGTGACTGAGCAATGCACCATCTTCTTGATGCCACATCCAACACCTCCACAGAGGAGAGGGCATGTCCTTCATCATCACGCCCACCAGCTACAATGATGTGGTTGTTGAAGGAGACAGCTGTTGAGGAAGAACGAGCAATGTTCATAAGTGGGTACGGGTGAATCCATTCCCCTGACTCAAACACTGCAAGCTCATCGGTGCGTTTCTTGTTTTTTGGATCAATTCCTCCTCCCACCAGCACTAGTCGATTAGCGAGTGATGTCATAGCGAACCAGTAGGCAATGTACTCTGGTAGTTCGGTCCATTGATCTTGCTCGAGCTTCATCACTGTACAGCTATTACGATCATCGCCTGCATCACCTCCACCAACATACACCGTGTCACCGATAACAACACTCTGTACCGAGTAGCCCATCTTGATTGGCATGTCTTTTCCTTTTCTCCATTCCAGAGTGAGTGGAGGTCTCAACTCTCTGGGAGGGGGACCCTGAATAATGAATGAGTGTAATTAGGATAGTGTCTACTAACAAGCAAGTGTTACTTGTAGCATTAATTGCATGCACACTAAATCACTTTCTCTCATTAGCTTAAGAGGCCAAGCCCACCAGTCTAATAGAATGTACAGTACGATTATAAGAGATCAAAGCTTCTACTTAAGCTCTGCAATAATATAATGGTGCATTTTGTCTCACCTGTCTCTGCTGTTGAATGATGACGCCTCTCCTGACCAGCTCAGGATCTTTGTGCCTAATCTGTTCACTGTGTGCCTGTACAGAGGAACGTTGGTGGAAATCTTTGAATTAAAACACAGACGTGAATATCATTAGTGGAAATTCTACAACAGAACGAAAACAAGCAACAATTTCTGCTAAAGGAAGTACATAATTATAGGCACACTCAAACGGATGTGTAGTTACGGCTTAACACATGAGACAGCATCCATGCATGTTAAGGTACAATACTATTGTTGCTGTGGGAATCTCATTATCACACTACATGTACGCACCTTCTTGACTAGTTGAGGGTCCTTTGCCTCCCTCTTTGTTGCCTCCACTGGGTCTGAGCCTCTTGTCAGGTCAGCATCTAAAGTAAAAGAAAATCGATACCAACATTATGATTTTTTCGTTAGGGTTAGGAAAACGTAAAACACACTGACTCACAGATGTCCCTGGCAGATGGTCTCCTCCTCATGTTTTCTTGCAAACAACTGTCGATAAGCTTCCTCAACCTGTGTGTGTGAGGGATCTGGGCAACATGGAATGATCGATCTTCCACAGATTTGATCGTCTTCAGCTTGCAAACAATCTGCATCATAATCGCCCCAAGAGAGAACACATCCAAGCTATTATCGTAATTATCCTTGTCCAATCGAATAGCCTCAGGAGGTAGATACCCCATACGGTGACCAATGGCTGTGAGGGTGTGGCTAAGCTCTGAGGGATCGTATAGCCGTGACATGCCAAAGTCGGATATCTTTGCGACAGGCACTGGTCGTGCAAGCTTCAGTAAGACGTTATCACCACAGAGGTCACGATGGATAATCTGCTTGCTGTGAATGTAGGCCATACCACAAGCTATGTCTTTGGAAAGGCTAATTTCACATTCGCTAGTGAGGGACTCTTCATCAAGGCTAGAAAAATAGGATCTCAGATTGCAATCCATCAGCTCAACAACGAGGATTGTACTTCCTGATTTGGGGTGCTTGGCAGTCGACAAAAACTGAACAACGTTTGGGTGCTGGAATGACTTGAGAAAATCACTTTCACGATCAATTGCATCGCTAGCTTCTTCGTTTTTGCCGACTGGAATACTTGCCTGCATCTCCATAGCATCGTGAAGCAGCACTTTGACTGCACATATCTCGCCCCTGTAACTGCCTTTGAAGACTGCTCCAAATGCACCTTTACCGAGAGGTTCGTCTAGGAAAACAGTCAAATCATCGTTGATCTTCTGGCGGTTTTGGTCAACTGTAGAATATTGTGTGCATGAGGGTTGAAATGTCTAATCATGTAATAATGTGCCATTGGTACTTACCCTGTAATTTAGGATTGCTTGCACTAGGATGATCTTTCTCGATGGTCTTGGCTATGTGAACTTCACCCACGATAGGACTTGACAAAGCTTTGACAACATCTTCCCAGCTTCTCTCCCCACCTTTCAGCCATTCTTTCAAACCCTCACGATAGCAGTCATCGGGATTGTTGCTCCAATCTCTCCCAATGCTGTCGATGGTATCAGAGGGTATGTCAAGAATAAGCAAGATGTTTCGCCACTTAATTCGAGCATCAAACGTGACGAGGTACAATCTCTTTAGATCTGCTATTGTGAGATAGTCAGACATCTTCTCTGTAAAAGATAAGTATGAATGTATAGAGCCAAAAACTGCATCTAAATCATGTACATTGTAATCACTAAATCAGTGCTGTCTGCACTACTCACTGATTAAATCCAGAGACTTTATTCAGATCACAGCAAGTAGAAAAACAATACATGTACCGAGATATACGCCCCCTTTTCTGTATGGATATTTGAATCAGCAAATCACGTTTTGAAGTACAGTAGAACCTCGATTATCCCGCTTGGCAGTTTTCTTGTTATCAGATCAGAAAATGGGCGTGTCTCTCAAACGCGCATGCGCGTTGCAGCTGTTACCATGGAGACTTTTTTTTTTTTTTTTTTTTTTTTCTAATTATAATACTTATTGCAAGTGAGAAGATAAAAGACAAAAGACAAAACAAAAAAACAAACCAAGAAAAAACAACAAAAACATGTGACATAATTAATTTTTATAAAGTTCCTGGGTGAAAACACATGTTTCAGACCGATAGCACCCGGCCTTCTTGAGTTGCTAGGTCAATAGTGCCAGTGTCTAAGGCCTTCCATGGTGTGGTGGTGGTGAATGACTTCCTAGAGCCTCTGATGCACATAATCTCTGATCTTATGAGGGAGAAATTTAGCCTACATCTCATCCAATTCAGAGTTGTGCTGTATGTTTTGTCCTGTTTCTCTGCCAGCATTGAAGCTAGTTTCTTGTAGACAATATCTGCAGCCGGACCCATACCTCCAGCAGCAGAGAAAACCAAAGGCGTAAACGATCCATGTTCGACTTCTCTTACACGCTGTTCATATGCTCTCTTCTTCTCCATCTCGTTTCTTCTGTAGCTCTGGGCCATGGTGGAGCGGCGATAGGTAGGTGCGTACGGGTTGAAGACCCTGACATCAAAAAATGCACTCTGTCTATCGTTGCTCCAGAAGCTCTGGGCCACAACATCAAGGCGAGCCCCATCCTCCCGGTTGGTTGTCCTAAGTTGGAACTGCTCTTCCGTCACAGGCTGTAAGGTTGGTTCAATACCCACATCTGGACATACTTCGCTCATAAGATTTGCTGTGATGTTGCGTATTTCATTATGTCTTATTGTTGGAAATCCTCCCCTAGAGCAGCTGAGTGCATGCTCTACTGTGAAGTGAAGTCCACAGACACAGTGAGAGGGTAGGTTCTGAGGCCGCCAGCCGTACCTGAGGCAAAGAGCATCTCTGAAGGCTCCCTTGTGTAGCATGAAACCATGCTCTGCAATAGGCAGCGCTGTTATCCAGCTTGAGGTACCTTTCTCTGACCATATTCCAACCATTTTTTTCAAATTGTTTGGTAGTTCTTCATTTAGCTCACTTGCTGTCCTGGCTTCCATCTGTCGGCGGAATTTTTTGGCATTGTTCCTCAGTCTGGCTTGCTCTTGCTTCATTGTAGGTTCATATATATCGGATTGGTCAAGTATCAGGCTGACTAGTGGTGCTGAGATTGACATGCTCATCGTGAACTGACCAGGGCTTGTTTCACACGGGTTTGCTATACCAAGTCCCCCATGGCGGGCTGGGAGTGCCATTATCTGTCTTTCCAGATCACCAAAGGCATTCTGTCCAGTCAATTTTGGCAAAAAGACTGTCCTTATTGTTTCTTCTAGTGGCTTAAGGAGGTTAGCAATGCCTGGGGTGGTTCGAGCCAAATATGTCCATTTACTAGCGAAACCATGTGTGAAAGCAGCGAAAGCACTGTGAGGTTGGGTGGTGGCTATTGAAGAGAGGCTTTTCAGTTCTTCTACCCAGGTGTCAACCTTCTGTTGGACGTAAGTATCCAGGAAGGACTGCTTTCCGATTGCTGAGCCTAGGTATCTCTGGCCTCCCTCAGATATACCGACTTCCGTGTTTCCAAACATTTCATTTGCTTTAATTTGGCATCCATTTTTCACCACAAGCCACGTTTTGGATGCATTTGGATAATATCCATAGTCTGGGCCGATGTTGTTAAGAGTATCCCACCATTTTCTTAGGCTGTGGAGGTCACCAGATGCTGAGGCATCATCTGCAAACCATACTTGTTTGGTGTGTTCCTTACTTAGCTTCTTGATAATAGGGTTGGTGGCTATGGCGTACATTGCCATTGCCAGTGGGTCTCCTTGGGTCGTGCCCTCTTGTGATAGTAATGTTTCTCCACCAATAAACAAATTAATATCTTCTCTGTAGGTATTGATAAGGACTTTGGATAGTGGCGGGCAGAGTTTATGAATATTTCTGAGGGCAGTTTGTCTGTTGAGGGAGTTGAAAGCATTTGTCGCATCCACCATAAGGATGGCTTCAGTTTCTGAGTCTTCAAGGACCTGCCTCATCGCATGGACTGCTGCTTCACAGCCCGAGCGATGGCCAGCACACACCTGCAGGGGTCCGGCAGCTTGCTGGATGTCCTCATTTAGCACTCTTGCTATGGCTCTGTTGATGATTCTTTTAGAGACTTCCCCAATGCCAATTGGCCTCACACCCGGGCATTTGTCTAGAGCAATGAGGCGACATGCAACAAAAGCAGTCAAACCGGATGGGTCTACTAAAGTAGTACAGATTCTTCTGGCTGTGGCCGCCAGTGCTTCACATAGGTCGTTTGATGCACCTTTAAAAGAGGTACACAGCCGTTTCCACGAAGCAGCATCAAGGCCCGAGGGTCCTGCTGCACCGTCCATTCTCAGAACAGTGTCCCGAATCAAAGGGCCGTTTATTTCCTCAAAAACAATCGGGTGTGGGTCTTCTACAGTGTAGTCTTGTTCCGTGATAGAGGTGATCTTGGGGGGCTGTTTTTGTGGGTGTTTTTCCACAAGTACATCTCGAACTGTCTTTGTGCTGTTAGGGTCATTCGGGCTTGCTGGATTTTCCAGATTGAGTAAGCCTGTGCTGCCTGTGTTTGTGATAAGCCTCATCGCTGCACGTACTTTGCCCTCACTCATTAGCTTGGCAAACTTTTTTGCCATTCTATCTTCTTGGTCTTGGTTTTGCTGAGGGGGCTGGTTTCTGTGGAGCTGTTTTTGAATAGATCTACCCTCATATAGCAAGTTGACAAGCTGTCCTTCAGACCAGAGTTTTAGTCGACGTTCAAGGTGTGAGGCATGTTCTTTCGCTTTAGACTTTGAGCTGGGTTTCTGGAGCAGTAATGCTGGCATAGTCATTGCAGCTTTCAAAGCAACACCTTCAAGTGCTGAGCCCTCTGCATAAGCCCTAAACAGGCGGGTCAGCTCACGGACAAAGGATTTTCCTGGTTTTCCTGATGGTACTTTGAAGAGGTTTCTCCTCCAGTGGACAGCTTCATCATAAATTCTATTTAGATCACCCTTGAAATTCTGGCTATCTTCACATCCCCACACAAAATTTGGTTCTGAGATGGGTGTATAGCAAGGTAGTGGCTCTACTTCATGTTGACTGACATTTTGGGAGTCAGTTGCTGTTGAGGTGGGTTGGGTCGGGTCTTGCTCAGGCTCCGAATCGGAGGTATCTGGAGCAGTTAGATCCTCATCTGTCGGAGTAGTACTTGGTGTTTGATCATGAGCGGTAGTGGTGGTAGACTCATCTGTCGGAGTAGTACTTGGTGTTTGATCATGAGCAGTAGTGGTGGTAGTAGGGGTGATACCAGTAGGGTGTGCAGCATTCTGGCAAGAGCCTAGGCGGCTCGGGAGGCAATTTAGGCAACTTTTTTTTGCCTTTACACAGGCACAATTTCCACATCGCCCAGTTCTGTTTCACCTACAGCAGTTCACCATATCACTTCACTAGAATCTAGTACGTTGCTTCAGAATTAGTATGAGCTCCTTCAGTTAGTCAGTCAATTTTTTGCTATAGTAAGTGCTGTTCACTCTTTTGAGTGGCCAAAATAAAATAAATAATAAATAAAATAAATAAAATAAAAATAAATAAAATAAAAATTTGAAAGGAAAATCGTCCTCTTTAGATTCACCCACTCAACTCACTCTCTGTATACAGTCAATCACAATCTCTCTCAGCTCTCTCAGCACTCACAGCACACCCAGTCTCTCTCAGTTCAATAATAACAGTACCTCTCAAAATAAAAAAAGTCAAAATAAAAAAAAGTCAAAATAAAAATTCAGGGTCTATTCAGTAAGTAGTCTCTCACAGTCTCACAGCCTCTCACAGCACACCCAATCTCTCTCAGTTCAGTACCTCTCAGAATCGCCTCTCAGAATCTCTCTCAGTTCAGTCAGTCAGTCTTGGCTTTACCGTCGAATACCAGCCGGTTCTCATTGTAAGCGTGAGACATGATGCCTGCTTATCTTCTGCGCATGCGCATACAACCATGCGGCACTGCTGTTTATCAATAAAGTGGGTGGATCAAGGCGTGGTTTATCTATTCGATTATCCGGCGTATTCACTTATCCGGCCTGCTTCTGGAACCAAGGTGTCCGGATAATCGAGGTTCTACTGTAAGGCTAGCCTCGGTCCCAGGCCGATTTTTTTTTAATAGAACGAAGTTGAAAAATACGGCCTGGTATTGATTGTATCTGGGCGTGGCAGGAACAGGAAACAAAAGCAGAGATTATTCTTTACATTTTTTTCCTGCTTTTTTTCTGTAATACTAAAGGTGTACGTAGAGGCATTTTACTCCCGTAAAAGTTACAGTAATTTAGCTCCGTGTCATGTTCTCAATTTATAGCTAGCTAGCTATGGCATGCAACGCGTTGTCTTGTTTGAAGCAAGATGGCCTCACTCTCATGGCAGAACAGGCCCAGGCTCTCAAGCTCCTGTTTGAGGGAAAGGACGTGTTTATCTGGTTCCCAACGGGGTATGGCAAGTCTCTCTGCTATATCAGTTGCTACCCTTTTTAATGGACTACAAGCTAGGTAGGACCAAGGCTCCTCCTGTTGACAAAAGTGTTGTTCTTGTTAATTGTCTCTTCCCTTGTATCTCTCATCATGAGACTCACGATTGACCAGATCAGGAGTCTAAACAATAGAGGTGTTTCTGCTGCCATCCTCAGTAGCAATAAAGGAATTGACAAAGATTTGGTTGCCACTGCCAAAGAAGTGTCTTCTGGGAAGTATTTCCTGCTGTATACTGCCCCAGAGGCTGTTGTTGAAGACCACTGTTGGAGGATTCATTTTTTGTTGTACCACAAGTCAATGTATTAAAAAACCACGCCCAGATCACGCCCAAATACAATCAATACCAGGCCTAGTAGGCGACCTAGCGTTCAATTGGAGACAGATCGGCCTGGGGTCGAGGCTACTGTAAGGCTAGCCTCCTTCTCAGCTCAAGGCTCCATCCCAGGCCGATCCGTCTCTAATTGAACGCTAGGTCGCCTCCTCGAGGCGACCTAGCGTTCAATTAGAGACGGATCGGCCTGGGACGAGGAGGCGACCTAGCGTTCAATTAGAGACGGATCAGCCTGGGATCGAGGCTATAGTTAGTCATGCACCTCGGTCATGAAGGCATAGATGGGCGTGCCCGTCCCCTTTTTGTAGGCAGGCCACGCCCATCTAGTCAAGCATGACACTGAGATTACAATAAGATTACGGAAAATGAGGTCAAAGGTGGGATTTCAGAGATTTCAAGATTTCGGGATTTCATGAGATTTTATGAGATTTCAAAAGATTTCAAAAGTAGGTGTACAAGATTTCACAGAGTGTCGGACCCCTCGTAGATAGTATAGTATGTTTGAAGATGCCAAGATCAAGCTTCAAAAACAAGGCTAGATGAACATCTCATAGCTAGCTAGGTACTAGCAGTCGAACAGCAACTGGAATAAATGCGAGAAGTTTATTTTCCAGGAAGTGGGAGTGTCCGGAAGCAAATAGCTGGTGCCATTGTGTGAGTAGCTGCCTGTAGTTAGAGCTGTGTAGCATAGACCCAGACCACTGTTAGAAGCTGTTCAAAGCTCAGAAGGTAAGTACAGAAGTTGGTTTTGTAGTATATGTTTGAAATTAGGCGTATACTTCAAGTTGAAGCAAGTTTTGTTGAGTAATGTAGCCAAAATTGCCATTCCTGTAAACATGATTTTGGGCTTTTACATGGAGTAGCTAGTCTGTTACGGGTGGGACACAACTTCTAACTATATAAGTCTGTTCCAATGTTATTAAGCTAAGTGTATGCAGAGTTTTGTAAGTGTATCTCTTTGCAACAATTTGTCAGTTGACTTTTGTAGATGGCACTACATGTGAATATATCATAAATAGTATGTAAACAATACAAAGAGCATAGTTAAAACATGATCTATGGTTAAATGTTCAGTCATGTTTGCATATCTATCAATTCGTCTTTTACTCCAGGCCATTGATAACTTTTGTCTCTATATTCTCCTTGTCACTGTCACTGGTCTTCGCTGTCTGAGTCCAATTCAATTTCCGGCTCTTTCGTTTCAGCAATCTCTCTGCAAATGGACCAGAAGTACACCCTGGTCCACAGCCACAGTAATAATGGCTGCATCCCACTGCTGCTAACATTTAAAAACTCGCTATTACGTGGCAAATAACGGTGAGATTAATTAACCTGTTGCTCGTTAATGTTGGATGTTCAGGAATAATTTATGAGTAACATTACAGGTTTATTCCACTTGCTAGGTATACTAAATAAGCTGGGTAGGTTAGCTGAGCTTCTCTACAGTGGGGTAAGCATATACAGTGGTCTGTTCAGGCAATTCCTGATTAAAAAAATATTTGACCTGTAATAATAGCATATTTTTCGTACCACAGAATACAAGTACGACTGATTTGGACGATGCTTAGAATGTATTGAGGAGGACATCTGTTGGATGTAATACACAAAATGTGGCTTATTTTGTGCTCACATCTCTCCAACTAGTACTATTTTGTGGTTTTTTATACAGCATTTTCAACGATGCATCGACTCTCAATGGATCGACACGAAAAACAATTACATATAAATGTTCATCAATCCTATAAGATAGCACTGAACATGTTCAAATTCATCTCATATACTTTTGCAACAATTTGTCAGTTCAGTTTGCTGTGGCATGTAAATTTGTCTAAATTTGTTTGTTGAAGTTTCTAAGCAAAGCCACGTGGCTGCTTTGTGGCTATATTTAGTTCCTGCCATGTGTAATCGATTGGTGCAGGAAGCAGGAAACAAACTGCAAAGGGAAGAGGGTTATAAAAAAAATGCTACTTTTGCGCAAGCAATTGCGAATAGCTCATTAATATATTCATGAGAAAATAAAACTCCACGTAGGAGCATGCGCTGGAACCATTGCGGTTTGACTGCTAGTATCCTTGATGGGTTTGATTTCTCTCTCTTGACACTAAATAGTTTAATCAACCACGTGGGTGACCATAGTACAAAAGGTTAATTGATAAATTACAAAGAGTGGTTACCAGGCCAGGCCCTCTAGTGAGAGGGGCTGGGATCGAGGCTACTTGCAGACTACTTCAAGCCTAGTTTTTAGTGTCTATCAGTTTAAAACGTTATTTTTCAGGGGGGGTCAAATTTATTTTCGCCAATTTTGCTCAGAAGCAGAGATACAAGTCTCAAAGCCAGCTATGCAGTGACCTCGAGAACAAGCCGCTCCTGCTATCGAGGCTAGTGCAAGAGCAATACTTTTGATTGTATCTCTGCTTTTGAGCAAAATTGGCGAAAATAAAATTTGACCCCCCCTGAAAAATAACGTTTTAAACTGATAGACACTAAAAACTAGGCTTGAAGTAGTCTGCAAGAGAAGTTTGAATAAATCCAATTAGTGACCTTAATTAGCTAAGGTCAAGTGGTTCCAGCCTCCTCTGATCCAGACATAGGTTTGAAACCCGACCTCCTGTTAGGGACGGTCGGGCTCCACCCAACTACTATAACTGCTCAACGGTTGCAATGCGACGAAAACTAACAGCTTCTATAGGCTTCTAGCCACGTTCTCTTGGATTTTGATTTGTGGATTAGCAAACTAAAGCTTCTTTCTCGAGTTATGGCTAGTTTGACTCACATTGAAGGCTGTTGCAGAATCTTTCATAGCATCATCTGTCCGCATAAACTTTCTATTCAACATATGAGTTAGCCTTGCACTAAAGCGCTAGCTTTTTGTTAGCTACAATACTCAGAAAATATCTGTTAAAACAGCTAGCTAGCAGTTAGCCTCGATTCCAGGCCGGTTCAAGCGGCCTGGAATCGAGGCTAGCTAGTAGCCATTAATTTTGTGAAATTGATCTCTTTGGACACACCCTTTAATTATTCCTGTGGATGTAATGCGCATGCGCGCTCATTCCCCATGTGTGTGAGAAAATAATATCCAAGATCCAGATCCAGATCCTCCTGGCAGAATCATCTTTGTCTTGAGGGCCTGGTAAGCCACAAAACACTACCATATAACAATATAGATAACAATATGCATGTACACAGGTCTTTTCTTCTTAGATATTATATACACTGAACTATAGATCCTGGAAGAATCAATTTTCTTCTTTCTTGATGTCCTGGTAAGCCACATAATACAATAAATAACAACTTACAATAGATGCATGTAAATAAGTCTTTTCTTCTCAGTGACTTTATATAGATAAGCTAACTTTAATATAAAATTCATTATAGATAACACTAATACTTTTGAGCGAAAGCAAAAACATGGCGAGAGGCATTAGCACAGCGCCAGCTTGAACACTAGTTATGTAGTGCAATAATAGTGTCTATGATCCTACTACAACTCCTTTCTCAAAAGTTTCAGCCTCTAGTCTAGTTTAATTATATGGCTCCCGTTACCAGATTATACATTGTACACTACTGTATAACACTTTGATTATTTGTGTGGGTAGGTACTTCAGCATGTGATGTGTTAGATGGGCGTGCCCGTCCCCAGCCATAAAATGGGGGGACAGGTTTCAGCCCTATCTAGCATTCGTTCTGCTGCATCCCATACTAATATACTAGCCGCGCCTCTAACCACAGAGCTCAGCTTGCTGCAGAGAAGGGGAGGAGCTGGGAAGCCAGGGAATGCATTACGTAAGAACTATACAATCTGATTGGTGCTGAAATGCATTACGTAAGCAGTCTGCAATCTGATTGCATGGTGCTGCATGATTTTCTGCAGCAGAACGTACATATTTTATACCCGTACATGTGTTGTGTGTGGTGTCCCTTTTATCATAGTTGAGCCATTTTGCATTTAGCCAGTATAAATTATAGCTACTGTTATCATGTGATTTTCTCCCCCCTTACTTCCTAAGCCCTCAAACTTCCACTCAGTATGACTATGACCATGTGACTCTTTAACCCCTCAGTTCCCGAGCCCCACTCCTCACTGTCTGACTCGGAAGAGGAGATAGATTTTGGATTCTGGGAGAAGGCGTCCACCCTACCCTCGGACAAGACCCCAACCAAGGACCTGAACTTGTTATGAGACTGTTATATATTATTGTGTCTGTTTTTGTACGTACCACTTCATGTCATCATATTAACTATGTACGATGAAATGTTGTTGCAACTTATAATTAGAACATGATAATATTAATATCGTTAACTCAATGCACAACATTACAAAGAGAAACAATAACAAAATAACTAATTAGCACTTATAGAGAAGAAATCAACAGTTGGAATATAATTAATATATGCACTTGTCTGTCCTCCGGCTACAATGACCTCTCCACTAAGAAGTACTGAGCATGTGCAGCTGTATCGTGCAGTAGGCAGGTCTCCTACTTTCACCCACCTCCTGGTGTCAGGCTGGTAGAGGTGGATCGATGAACTTGGGTTGCCTCTGTTGTTTACTCCACCAACGGCTAATAGTGATCCCCCAATACTGAGAGGAGCTGACAGCCTGAGTGGTACTTCCCGTAAGGTCTGCCAGAGAGTGGGTGTGTCCAGGTTGGATCGGGCTTTTGCAATGAGTTCATTGAGGTCAACATGGTACACTGTCTTGGTTACTGTCACATTTATATCCCAACCTCCCATTAGGTAGAGGGTGTTTCCTATGAGAGTCGATTTCAGTTCTGATCGTGGGTTAGGTAGTGACTGAGCAATGTACCATCTTCTTGATGCCACGTCCAACACCTCCACAGAGGAGGTATATCCTTTATCATCAAACCCACCAGCTGCAATGATGTCGTTGTTGAAGGAGAGAGCCGTTGAGGAAGAACGAGCAATGTTCATTGGTGGGTACGGGTGAGTCCATTCCCCTGACTCCAACAGTGCTAGTTGATTAGTGCATTTGTTATTTCTCGGATCAGTTCCTCCCACCAGCACTAGTCGATTAGCGAGTGATGTCATAGCAAACCACTTGGCAGTGTACTCTGGTAGTTTGGCCCATTGATCTTGCTCGAGCTTCATCACTGTACACATGTCACGATCATTGTCTGCAATACCTCCACCAACATACACCGTGTCACCGATAACAACACTCTGTACCGAGCCATCCATCTTGATTGGCATGTCTTTTCCTCTTCTCCATTTCAGAGTGAGTGGAGGTATCAACTCTCTGGGAGGGGGACCCTGAATAACGAATGAGTGTAATTAGGATAGTGTCTACTAACAAGCGAGTGTTACTTGTAGCAATAATTGCATGCACACTAAATCACTTTCTCTAATTAGCTTAAGAGGCCACGCCCACCAGTCTAATAGAATGTACAGTACGATTATAAGAGATCAAAGCTTCTACTATCGCTCTGCAATAATATAATGGTGCATTTTGTCTCACCTGTCTCTGCTGTTGAATGATGGCGTCTCTCCTGACCAGCTCAGCATCTTTGTGCTCGATCTGTTCCCTGTGTGCCTGTACAGGGGAACGTTGGTAGATATCTTTGAACACAGACGTGAATATCATTATAGTGGAAAATTCTACAACAGAATGAGAACAAACAACAATTTCCGCTAAAGGAAGTACATAATTATAGGAACACTCAAACGGATGTGTAGTTACGGCTTAACACATGAGATAGCATCCATGCATGTTAAGGTACAATACTATTGTTGCTGTGGGAATCTCATTATCACACTACATGTACGCACCTTCTTGACTGGTTGAGTGTCCTTTGACTCCCTCTTTGTTGCCTCCAATGTGTCCGAGCCTCTTGTATCTAATTTAAGAGAGATTATAGGATATCAAGTTGGCCAAACACTCACCTTTAGTGACCTTCATTGGAGTGAAGGTTGTCGTGCTTATTCTTGTGTCTTTAGACATCTCCTCAATACCTTCTAGTTTGAGTTTGCTCAGATCCCTGTACGTGACAGGTACATACTTGTAATTATTATAATAATACGAATATTATATTACTGTAACTATATACGGCCCATGCTTCTTAACTTACGGTATAATTATTATATTATGCCAGGAGTATGGAGTATGGGTATATAGTACCTCTTCAAGAACTTACTGTTCCAGCAGAAATGTCTCCACCTCATCCGTACTTCCACAGGTGAGAACTTTGACCCCCATCACACTGAGAGCAGCCTGTACAGTAGGGGACACTGGGTAGATACGCTTGGCAACAGCTACAGTGACGAGAAAGTGAAGCTCCAAGCAGCCTTGTTTGACTGAACGGAGTTGTAGCGCTGCTCTTTGTAGACCAAGTGCTTCAGCAATTCTCGAAGTCAGCCTTTTCACATACTCCAGTGTGGCTACTCGCTCCGTGCATTTGAGAACAAATACTTTGGCCGTTTTCATACGAGATTTTGAAGAGAAAGATTCGGCCGGAACTTCAAACACATTTCGATGACAGAACTGATCAAGTGCAGAACAATGCTCATGTAGTTGTGCTTGGTCGTCTGGTGATCCCAGCAGCTCGATGAGGTACTGCACTATCTCATAATTGAAGAAGGAGATGTAATCACGTAGAGTCATGAACACTTCAGGCAAATTTTTGGCATTTTTGATTTCTTGCTTATCTTCTGGATCAAGTACTTTGACTCCAATCCCGTCGTTGAAAGCGTCAAGGCTGAGAATAAGATCTTTAATCCTTTCCAAAGGGATTCGTTGGTTTTCAAATGATCTTTGGATAATTAGAGTAAAAGCAGTGAAACTAATTATCATTTTCCTTGTATCACGTATGAGCCGATCCTCCAATTCAATTCTAATATCTTCATCAAGGCTAGAGGTGTCGAGGTGTGGGAAGCTGAAGGACGTCGGAGCCTCTGGTGGATGTTGCTGGTGTGGGGGTGGAGAGAGTGGTGGCTGTTCAACACGGCTGGTCGCAGTCTTGTGACGTTCGTAACTATCGTGCAGCTTCTTGACAACATCGTCAGTAGAAGGGCCAGCGATGGCAGCAATAAAGCCATGGAATACACTGGGATTGAGCTTAATTCGATGGATGATGGTATCTAAAATCTTTCGAGACTTATCGGAATCCATGACTCCATTCAGTCTAGAGTACTCGAGAACTTCATCTGGTATGTAGCCATTGGAGAAGAGGCTATCAGCATATGCAGCAGTTTGAGCTTTGAAGGTGGACACCAATGCTTCAAAGTTCTCTTGAAAGGACAGGTACTCTGGAGAATGGTCGGGGGTTGCTTGAGTGGCCATTGACAGCTAGCCTGTGAGTGGACCAGGGCATTTCATACAATGGCATATGGTGCACATCAATTTAGCATGTAGAATCTAAAAGGCTTATTATATTTTTTAGTGAAGTTAAACTGAGACTCTTGATCAATTGCAACTTTGAGATAGGCTAGCTATACTGCGAAAAAAATCTTCTGAGATATGAATCATGCACTCACTCCTTATATATAGGCCCTAGCTCTAAGTCATGGGATTAGATAGGAAGTGAACTGGTGAAGGACCCACAAAACCATTGATAATCTTCCTTCAGTGCATGCATGCATAGATACGGATACGATGCTCTGTGATGCATGCGCCCTTATTGATAGACTGGCTAGGCTAGTTAGTCTGGCCACGCCCTCCCATACTTCTTGTCGAGACTAAGAGTGGCAGTGACACAGCTACAAGACACGCTCTTTTCCTATTCTATCTCGATCCAATGCTGAATCAGCAAGCCACGTGGTGCCTCTGGAGAAACAACAAATCACTTTTAATTTTTAAGCATGGAGCCAGTTAAATTGCCACATCTGTATTTGGTGGATGCTTTGTCCAGTCCTACTGTGGGCCATAGTGACATAGCCAGGACCATGGAGAGAGACCATTGCTGAGGAGGTGGGGAGGGCAAGTTCCTGGTCAATCAGATGATCTTACATGACAAAGCTGCTCGTAAAGATGCAGAGTCTGATGACAAACTCAGGATGATGAGTGAGTGATAGTGTTGTTATTTAATAGCCTGATAGGATATACCTACTGCCAACATTTACATGTACACTGTTCCTATAGGACGCATTTGATTTTGTTTGGATTGTTTAGAATTAAAGCTGTTTGAAACTTTTAAATAGTATGTTGAAGAGTGCGCCAGTAGACTACCATCATGTAGCAAGCTCTGACAAGGGCTCTAATGACACGAGTATTTGACCTTATAGCCAGGGGTCATGTTATGGTGAAGTTGCTTGAGACTATTATAGCCATTGCCTTGGTTACATGTGCAGTGTTTGAAGACGTGCTTGTGTGTGTAGCGTTATTATTGTTTGGCCATAATTCGTAGTAAGTACTGTTCACATGTTTTCTCCTTTCTAGACCTGAGGATTTGTACAAAACAGGTGAGGTGGACTTTGACCCCAACTATGAGAGTTTACTAGCGGAGCTCCACCTAGCAACCAGCGGTAGCAACGCACCTGGAGTGGATCAGATACAATGAGAAACTAATACTGGAGAAGTGAGTGCTAGCATGTCAGACAACTACATACATTGGAGGTCTCTTTCTGAGAGCTTTGTTGACTTGTGTAGTCATCTGGTGTTGCAAACCTCCGATTTTATCGTATTTAATAGCATCTTTAATAGTGCTGCAATAATTATAGTGTGCTTAGATCAATAATAGTATTTATTTCAGGCCCAAATTGCAAATTGTACTTAATTGAAAATAACCAGCTACCTAAGTATCTGTATCTAACCGCAAACTTCCTTAAAACTCATACTTGTACATCGATCTTGACAAATATAAAAAATTAGTACCCTAAAAATAGAGGAAAATCTTAAGGTTACGGTAACCGTTTGCTCATTAATTATTCATGAGCTAGATCTGTCCAGCTAGAATGAGCTGGAAGTCCAGCTGAAACGCAGTAGTCATTTCATGGCTCGAATAGACACTTTTAGGTGCAGTCTGAACTAAGCTATATGCAGGGCCACACGAAGAGATATTTTAAAAAAAGGCTACTGAAGAGGCTGTTTTCCTTGGCTCTGTCAGCCATTTGTGTTTTGTGAGAGTTTCCTGGCCTGGAACGAAAAAACGCTTCGTGTAGCCCTCCAAAATGGTAAGAAGTATCCTATAAGAACAAGAACACAAAGCTAAAAGTATTTTTGGAAGCATAAAATGACTACTAGTTTGTGTTGTTTCCAGTAACTTGATGATCGCTCAGAGCTTCCACTGAAAGATGTTTTGAAGATTGATACTTGTCATACAGATAGATACACCAATATATTTATCATGTATGTGCTTCAAACTTTTATCATGGCACTTATAGTTTCACAAAAATCATTATAAGAAAATCATGAATATTCATTGAGCAAACTGTTTACCAACCTTAAAATTACTACCCTTAGTTGCTTGTCTCAGTAGTAGGAGATTGTTGCATGTGAGGTTTTAGTTATGTAAACATTGGCTACAACTGATCTGAGGAAATCTATATTGAATACTCTGTGGAGCTTAGGTGCATGGAGAGCTGTTTGGATTGATTTGATATGTGGCAAATCAATTAAACATGAAATAGCATACAAATATTCTTTTCATGTCAAAGAGGTCATAAATAGGTACATTGCTCTGTACAATACAACTGGTACTGACAAGCAGCTAAGCAACGCCATGGACCTCAAATATTTACTCTCTGATTTATCGATATTGCAATATTTGCGAATAAGCCAACAATGTACATGGAGGAGCTACACACAGCGCTTTAAAACCTAACAGTAACATACTTGGCAATTGGATGGATATGTGCCTATTAATCTATTAATTTTGCATTCCAAAGTTGTGGGATAGTTTACATTAAGACAAACCATAAGTTATCAAATCTCCTACAACTGAGACTGTAAGCAACTTGCAAACCACTGTAGTACAACCTTTTTCACCTCACTTGAAATGTACATTTTAAAAACAAAAAAAGAAATGTACCACTAATTGACCTCAGGTATGTGTACATATAGTAATGGTCAGAGCTGGGCATGCTCACAGTAAATGAATGATTGCAAGTAATAATGGGGGAACCTGGCTATACAAAATCCTATAATTATTTGTATCTGAGGTGGAGAATGGTATGGCAAAAGCTTGTCAATTGCTGTACCATCGGGAAGCAGCAGATAGATTGTTTGTTGCTGAAGCTACTACATGTTTGGCCTGAGGGTTGTTGATAGATTTCAATGCACTGGAGATGTGTCGCTGCTTATAAAGCCAGCTCAAGGGAGCACTGTCTCACGATGAATTAAAATGATTTGTGAAAAGCCGACTACCTAAAATTCAGACCCAATTGCGTCAGATCTAAAGTAGATCTAAAGCTGCTGCCACATTATGCTGTCTACTTAAACGCCTAGGATTCACTCGAAAGAAGGCTAAACACATCAATACAATGCTCTAAAAATAGATGTAGGTCTTGCACAACCAATCATTCATTTACAATTTGAAACTGTGAGCATGCCCAGCTCTGACCATTACTATATGTACACATACCTGAGGTCAATTAGTGGTACATTTCTTTTTTTGTTTTTAAACTGATATTTCAAGTGAGGTTGTAACACAAATCACTATACAATGTTGCTATGCAAACAACATGTAGTCCTGAGCAATAAGGGCTTCTAGAATTTGTATAGCGGTACTTTTTGAGTAGACCCTCAAAAGTACCCACTATAAGGTATCAAGAGTAGATGCTTTTATCTACTCTTGGTGTGTGGAAACTCACATATAAATTATGGTGAGGTTTGAAGAAGTTTCAGGCTGAAGAAACTGTTAGTACGAAGTACCTTAAGGTTATGGGAAACAATGTTTATGAATATTTAATTAGGTACATGTTTATTATAATTATATCCAGAGAACAAAGAAAGTTTTGCAGTACCAAACTTTATACACATATCTCAACAGCACAAATAACCTAGAAAAGAAAATATGGACACTATTCCAGCTTATTGTAGGTGCTGGTCTAACATATACATGATTGCATAAAAATAAATTTTTCGCAACAGTTTATGGACAGGAGAAGGCTCAGAACCAGGGGCTTGCAGTATCCATGGCAAGGTATCAACCTATACTGGAGGGCCAGAAATAACCAGATCCTTCTTTTTCATTCCATAGAGAGCTCAGTACTTGAGAACATACCGTGGATTACTCAGTAGAGCAGAAAGAAAGCAGACTAAAACAAGAATAACTCTTCTCTAATTATGAGTGTACTTGGATTTTTTGTTTCTGGCCCTGCCCTGACATTCTGATAATTAGAAAATCAATATTTCAGAGCTAAGCATGCTGTCAGAGCTGCAAAAACTGACGCAGAACTATTGGACCACTATCGCACGAGTGTCTTTGTGGGCTTTGCAGGTTTTATAATTATATTCATAGCGAAATTTGTATGCGTGGGTGCAACTGTTGCCCATAACCTTAAACACTGACAGATCACCAAATATTGTTTGGAAGTGAAGGGAGTGAAAGCCTATAGCTTATCTAGTAGAGGAATAATTATGTTCGGACCTGATGTTCAAAACCGGTATACGGCAGTGAGCGAGTTAGTAGGTTCTTTAGGGTAACAATTGTTCGTACAGTACAAGTCTCAGCATTAGACCATTCTCTACTTCAAATCCTCCCGGTTCTATGAGTCTCCATAGTCTAGTTCTAGAAGCCATGCACCATTGCTCACTTTTTATTTAGTCATGTCAAGAGTTTATGATAGAGGAGAGAGTATCGAACGTAGGCATACTGTGTATCAGATGTATGCGGAGAGTAACGTGACTTCCTGTATCTGTCACTAGGCATACTGTACATCAGATGTATGCGGAGAGTAACGTAACTTCCTGTATCTGTCACAAGCTTGGAATTTGCACACTGACCAATCCAGTGTGGGTGATGTACTCTATCAAGAAAGTAGATTACATCACCCACACTTGGATGGGTTGATAGATTACATCACCCACGCTTGGATTGGTCAGTGTGCAAATTCCAAGCTTGTGACAGATACAGGAAGTCACGTTACTCTCCGCATACATCTGATGTACAGTATGCCTACGTACAGTATGCCTACGTTCGGTACTCTCTCTCTCTATCATAGACTCTCTCTCTATCATAGACTCTCTATCATAAACTCTTGGTCATGTGAATGTGAATGTGAATGTACCCAATACTATTTGTTTGCATAGCAACATTGCATGGTGGTTTTGTGGTAAGCAGTGAACGATATGTATCAAGAGTAGATAATTATTCTACTCTTGTATGTATGCAAACAGCTGTATCAGCAGGGTTAGCACTTCAGTGCTCTAGTTCTAATTGTAAATCGACTGATTGATTTGTCTTCCAGTTTAATTTTTCCACCTCTGACCTTTGCCCCCAGTTATGCGGCCATTTTTCAGCCCGGCCAAGTGTTGAGGAGACAAGAAGAGGCACTGAGAATGGAGGTAGAGGTACAGAGTACATTAGCTGGAAAATGCATTTGTGTCATACTTTGTAGAGTCCCTTAAAGTCATTCAAGGTCAGCTATTATAGTGTGTCCTATTCAGCACATGATGTGTGTTTCCCTGTAATGTATTGGAAGGTGTGCCATGTACAATCATGTACGACCCGCACACACACACACACACCTTTAGGCCTACTATGCTGCTAAGAGAGGGGTCTCACGTAAACTGGCCACTCAGACGCTAACAGACCTCAGCAGTATGGAAAAGGGTCTGTCATCAGAGACTACAAACTGCCCAGCCCTTACATGCAGCCCACCTCCAGTCTGGTGAGCAGCCTATAAGCAGTGAGGGACAGTCTGAAGACATGGGTCCATGGACAGGGGCTACTGAGGAACATCCAAGGTACGTACTTATTTGATTTAAGGCGATACTATTAGGAAGCCACAGAGCTCGTTTCTTTTGGAGACTGAACAATTATGGTGAAGTCTTGGTGTCGCATATTTAGAGGGTCGCATCTAATTGGAGGTTACTCTACTATCCTCGATTATAGGCTGCTTAAAATTATATTGTTTCTAGCGGCCTGGAATCGAGGCTGTGGTTTGACCTCTATTTAGGACGCGACATAAAAATATAATTGTCACCCGCAGCAGTCGCTACTTTTAGAGGTCAAAATATTACCTAAGATCGAGGGTGTCGCATATTTGGAGGGTCGCCTTAAATTGAACAAGTACGGTACTTGTGTATAATGTGTAGTTGGTTATAATGTGGGCCCTAACTTTGGTCTTGTGCATGATACCCAGGTATGTACCCACACAGAGTTCACACCAAGTAACATAAAAGCAAACACTTAAAAACTGTTTTAATACAGAGATACTACACGTAGGAACAGAGCCGACCGACGTGGAGACGGTTACTATCGCTACTGAAGAGGTGGTACCCAGTTCACAGTTTGAGATAGAGATAAGTCAGAGTGATGATGGGGAGAGTGTGGAGCAGCTACAGGCCAGTGACTTGGACCCTAACTTTGGCCTTGTGCATGATACCCAGGTAACACACACACACACAGTTCACACCAAGTAATATATAAAAACTAGCACTTAAAAACGCTTTTTTAAAGGTATCCGGCTTCTAAGACGTTTCGTTTTCGTATTATTTTTACTTTCGTATTACATGGTTAGAATTTGCATGATGGTAACTACCTCCCAAATAACGAACACACACACACACACACACACTCACACACACACACACTCACACACACACACACACACACACACACGCTTGTTGTTCCTGCCCACTCACACAGGAGGTCCACACGCTCACTAGCGATGATGGTTTGCCCTCTGACATGACCTCTGAGGATGGCTCCACCCTCAACGCTATAGGCCACGCCCTCATTCAGATGCAGCAAGGTGGACAGACCACCCCCTCATCTCAGTTCCTCATCACTAGGAGCACCTCATCTGGTTCAGAGTCTGGCCAAAATGGTGAGTAATGGAGGCCAAATTTATCAGTGTGACGATACATTTTTGGGGGCAAATCCAAAATTATATATAGGCTTCGATAAGTTATCCAAGTGCTTGTACATACTAATTACATGTAGAACCATGAGTATTATTGCTAATGTTTTAATTATAAAATAAGGTTTCTTCGAAGTGGTGTTGAAAAATAGTCAGTTTTTACTATGTTGTTGTGTGTGTTCAGTGTGTTCAGGTCCTCTGTATGTGATGATCCCACCATCCAGTAGTGCTGAGATACTGCATGCAATGGGTCGACCTATAGCACCCAAGATGAGCGGGATATCAACTATGGATTATCACACGGCCGACCCCATCATTCAAATGCAGTTGTGAGTACACAGTTCATGTGATTGCCTACCTCTGCATAACATGTATGACAGTGTGTGTTAGGGAAAGCATCATTCTTGCTACATACAGTATTACTAGAATATTTTGCGGGTAAAAACCTTTGCGAATCAGCCAAATCAGCAACAAATTTAACCCTTTGCGATCTAACTAGTGTGTTCTGGCAAGGATCGTGTGTATTTACTAGTAGGTTTTGCGATTTTATTGTTGCAAATTGATCAACCCTCTCAAATTCGCATAATTATGCTCGTAAAACATTCTAGTAATACGGTAACTGTGAGGAGTGTTGTTATTATGGTGGTTGGTTTGCAGGTCTGGGGATATGGCCGCCAACAGGGAAGCTCAGAGGAAGGCTACACACAATGAAGGTGCTGCAAATTCAATACTGAAAGTTATAATGTACAACAGATGTACATGTACTTATGTGGTCATAATCAAATAGAAGCATTTCCCACAAAATACAGTTAACGAAGCTTTAATATCAAATCTGCCACTTCTAAAACTAATAACATATTTGTGTGGAGGCTATCCATCCATGCTGTAAACGTCTTAGTGTGTGTGTCTGTTCATGTGTGTACTAAAGTACTATCGAAAGCCATCGAAATATCTACTAACTTGGTTTTTTTTAAGCCTAAATTTCCTAATATTATTGCTAAGCATGCATTAGTGTAGAGCCCAGTGTTATGTTAGTTACTAGTATCATAGAATCCAGCAGAGTTCATCGTATATAACACATGTAGTTAGTTGTACATAAAATTAATAATTTATGCTATTTTTTAATAGCTAAGCATGTTTTTTTGTTATCTCCACGTTCATGTCTCACCCTCACGTCATGTTTCCTTGACTGCAGTATGTGTACAGCAAGGGAACGGTACTGGACAAGACAGTCTGGCACCTTCGCAAGCACAACCTATGCACTTGTCAGCTTCGTCACAATTCTCTCCCCTCTTACAATCATCGTTGCCGACTGGAGCCTCTAATCCAAACACACCACTCTTAAGCTCACTCGTACAAACTCTATCCTCCATTGCGAGCACGACCACTTCTCCGTCCACTCCTGTACCGAAATCCTCCATGCTGGCACAAGCCAACAACAATGGCGGGGGTGGCGGTGGTGGTGGTGGTGGTCTCTCTGCCGCGGCTGCTGCTAGTCTGCTCAACACTCTGATTCTGGCTCAGAATGTGCTCACAAGCAACTCAAGTGCTGGTAGCCCCGGGCAAGATTCAATGTCTATGGAAACGGTGGACCAATCCTCTCAACAGTAGTGTACAGTATATTATAATTGTGGACTGTTTATACTGTTCTAGTTTTAACGTGTGTTTTTTAGTAATCTCTCCTTCACTTACTATAGCTACATTGTCAGTATTATTATGTATACATAGTTTTTATACATGATATTTGTGTGGAGCTCTTTGAGAAAAATATTGTAGCCAAGCCCATTTATATGTAACCACGCCCATTATAATTATGTGCAGCCTAGCCTCCATCTCAAGCCGCACTTCCTAGAAAGTTGGCCTGGTAATGGACTGCTTGTGCATGAGCTAACCATTAGCTGGCATTGAGAAGAACCTTCATCAAGAACAAGGTAAGTGTGTATAATGTGTAGTTATGCAGTGCAATGAGTTGACTGTGTACTATTGAATGTACAGTACAAAGAATGGGAACCTAGCATGCTTCAGTACTAGTCTGTATGTACATGCACTTGTATACAAGGTATGCTTCAATGTATGCAGTTTAGGTGTGTACAGGGAAACGTGTGTCAATTGAGAACACTAGCTCACAATATTTGTACATGACATTGTACAGTACGTGTACCAGACCCTTCATCACACTACCAGTTTGAATGTGTCCATGTGTTGTTTATCCTGGCTACAGGACACTGCCGAGGGTAGCACTTCAGTGCTCTAGTTCTAATTGTAGATTGACTGATCGATTTGTCTTCTGTACTATTGTTTGATTTTTCCGCCCCTCATCTTTTCTGGCCCCCAGTTATGTGGCCATTTTTCAGCCCGGCCAAGTGTTGAGGAGACAAGAAGAGGCACTGAGAATGGAGGTAGAGGTACAGAGTACATTAGCTGGAAAATGCATTTGTGTCATACTTTGTAGAGTCCCTTAAAGTCATTCAAGGTCAGCTATAGTGTGTCCTATTTGAGGTGTGCAATGTACAATCATGTACGACCCCCCCCCCCACACACACACACACACACACCTTTAGGCGTACTATGCTGCTAAGAAGGCCACTCAGTGTGACTATGACCGTGTGACTCTTTAACCCCTCAGTTCCATTAGGATAACTGGGGGCCGGAAAAGATAAGCCTACTATGCTGCTAAGAAAGAGAGGGGCCTCACGTAAACTGGCCACTCAGTGTGACTATGATCATGTGAATCTTTAACCCCTCAGTTCCCGAGCCCCACCCCTCACTGTCTGACTCGGAAGAGGAGATAGACTTTGTATTCTGGGAGAAGGCTTCCACCCTACCCTCGGACAAGACCCCAACCAAGGACCTGAACTTGTTATGAGACTGTTAAATATTATTTTGTCTGTTTTTGTACTATTTTCTGGCCATGTAATTATGTATGTACCACTTCATGTCATCATAATAACTTTATATGCGATTAAAATTCTGTTGCAACTTAATATTCTATTACCTGCTTATAACGTGCAAATATTTAAGGCGTGGCTTCCGGTAAGCAGTCATTCCGCGAACATTGTGCAACGAAAAGAGGCCTATCCACAAAATATAAATGCCTCAAAAATTTCGCGCTATACGGTAATTAGCACTTACAGAGAAGAAATCAACAGTTCAAATGAAATATTTTTATGCGAAATTAATTAGAAAACTTTTTTTCAAAAAGATCGTTAACAATGCACAACATATTACAATAACTAATTAATCGCTTATACAAAAGAAATCAACTGTTTGAACATAATAATTAAGTAGTTTTGTCTGTCCTCCGGCTACAATGACTTCTCCACTAGAAAGTACTGAGCATGTGCAGAAGTATCGTGCAGTAGGCAGGTCTCCCACTTTCACCCACCTCCTGGTGTCAGGCTGGTAGAGGTGGATCGATGAACTTGGGTTGCCTCTGTCGTCCAGTCCACCAACGGCTAATAGTGACCTCCCAATACTGAGAGGAGCTGACAACACGAGTGGTACTTCCTGTAAGGTCTGCCATAGAGTGGGTGTGTCCAGGTTGGAAAGGGCTTTTGCAATGAGTTCATTGAGGTCGACGTGGTGCACTGTCTTGGTTGCACACACAGTGTGATCGTACCCTCCCATTAGGTAGAGGGTGTTTCCTATGAGAGTCGATTTCAGTACTGATCGTGGGTTAGGTAGTGACTGAGCAATGTACCATCTTCTTGATGCCACGTCCAACACCTCCACAGAGGAGATGGCACATCGGTAATTATCACGCCCACCAGCTACAATGATGTGGTTGTTGAAGGAGACAGCTGTTGAGGAAGAACGAGCAATGTTCATTGGTGGGTACGGGTGAGTCCATTCCCCTGATTCAAATACTGCAAGCTGATTGGCGCGTTTGAGGTTTCTTGGATCAATTCCTCCCACCAGCACTAGTCGATTAGCGAGTGATGTCATAGCGAACCATTTGGCAGTGTACTCTGGTAGTTTGGTCCATTGATCTTGCTCGAGCTTCATCACTGTACACTTGTCACGATCATTGACTGCAGTACCTCCACCAACATACACCGTGTCACCGATAACAACACTCTGTACCGAGATGCCCATCTTGATTGGCATGTCTTTTCCTCTTCTCCATTTCAGAGTGAGTGGAGGTCTCAACTCTCTGGGAGGGGGACCCTGAATAATGAATGAGTGTAATTAGGATAGTGTCTACTAACAAGCGAGTGTTACTTGTAGCAATAATTGCATGCACACTAAATCACTTTCTCTAATTAGCTTAAGAGGCCACGCCCACCAGTCTAATAGAATATACAGTACGATTATAAGAGATCAAAGCTTCTACTATAGCTCTGCAATAATATAATGGTGCATTTTGTCTCACCAGTCTCTGCTGTTGAATGATGGCGTCTCTCCTGACCAGCTCAGCATCTTTGTGCCCAATCTGCTCTCCGTGTGCCTGTATAGGAGAACGTTGGTGGAAATCTTTGAATTAAAACACAGACGTGAATATCATTAGTTGAAATTCTACAACAGGACGAGAACAAGAAACAATTTGCGCTAAAGGAAGTACATAATTATAGGCACACTCAAACGGATGTGTAGTTACGGCTTAACACATGAGACAGCATCCATGCATGTTAAGGTACAATACTATTGTTGCTGTGGGAATCTCATTATCACACTACATGTACGCACCTTCTTGACTGGTTGAGTGTCCTTTGACTCCCTCTTTGTTGCCTCCACTGTGTCCGAGCCACTTGTCAGGTCAACATCTGCAGTCAAGTTATTATCTGGTTGAGTGTCCTCCCGAGGTTGTATCTGTAGAGACTTCACTAGATGATCAATTTCTCTGGGTTGAACTTCAAACTGTTCTTGTTGAGGAGTGGTCACTTCTTCTAGTCCATAAACTTGCTCAGCTTGAAGCCGATCGATAGATGCTTGTGAATGAGTGTCTTTCTCAGATACTTGATGTAAAAGTTTTACTTGAGTGTCCTTGGACTCCCTCTTTGTTGCCTCCACTGTGTCAGAGTCGCTTGTCAGTGAAGCATCTAAAGTAAAAGTTAAATCTTCAATAAGGAACTTTTTCCGAATAAAATAAGACACAATTGACTCACAAATTATTTGCGGTAAAATATAAAACACATTAATTATTTAATTGACTCACAGATGTCCCTGGCAGATGGTCTCCTCCTCATGTCTTCTTGCAAGCAACTGTCGATAAGCTTCCTCAACCTGTGTGTGTGAGGGATCTGGGCAACACGGTCTAATCGATCTTCCACAGATTTGACCGTCTTCAGCTTGCGAACAATCTGTACCATAATCACCCCAAGGGAAAAAACATCGACGCTATTATCGTAATTCTCCTTGTCCAATCGAATAGCCTCGAGAGGTAGATACCCCATACGGTGACCAATGGCTGTGAGGGTGTGGCTAAGCTTGGAGGAATCGTATAGCCGTGACATGCCAAAGTCGGATATCTTTGCGACAGGCACTGGTCGTGTAAGCTTCAGCAAGACGTTATCGCCACAGAGGTCACGGTGGATAATCTGCTTGCTGTGAATGTAGGCCAGACCATAAGCAATGTCTTTGGAGAGGCTAATTTCACATTTGCTAGTGAGGGACTCTTCACCAAGGCCGGAGAAATAGGATCTCAGATTGCAATCCATCAGCTCAACAACGAGGATTGTGCTCCCTGATTTGGGGTGCTTAGCTGTCGACAAATACAGAACAACGTTTGGGTGCTGGAGTGACTGGAGAAACTCACATTCACGATCAAATGCTTTGCTAGCTTCTTCACTTTTACCGGCTGGGAAACCTGTCTGCATTTCTACAGCCTCATAAATTAGAAGTTTGACTGCACATATCTCGCCCTTGTAGCTGCCTTTGAAGACTGCTCCAAATGCACCTTTACCGAGAGGCTTGTCTAGGAAAACGGTCAAATCGTCGTTGATCAGCTGGCGATTTTGATAAACTGTAGATTATTGTGTGTGTGTGTGTGTGTGTGTGTGTGTGTGTGTGTGTATAGGGGGTCCAGGGGGTGAATAATAGCACCTAACATCATGCATGTATGAGATATGCATTCCTGTGCTGAACTAGTGCTTACCCTCTGACTTCACATCAGTAGGATTGCTTGCATCAGTAGACTGTAGACGATCTTTCTCGATGGTCCTGGCTATGTCACTGTGGCCCACAATAGGACTTGACAAAGCTTTGACAACATTTTCCCAGCTTCTCTCACCACCTTTCAGCCATTCTTTCAAACCCTCCCGATAGCATTCCTTTGGATCGTCACGCCATTCTTTCCCAATACTGTCGATTTTATCAGAAGGTATTTTAAGAACCAGCAAGAAGTTTCGCCACTCGATTCGAGCATCAAACGTAGCTATGTATAGATCTCCTAGATCTGCTATTGTGAGATAGTCAGACATCTTCTCTGTAGAGAGTGGAATAAGATAAACAATGAATGTATATTAAATAATTATATATTATGTCAGACTTTAATAGTGTGTGCAAATTATATCATGCCATCTAAATCATGTACACTGCAAAAACACTTTTGTTATTGTGACACAGTTTGCTACCGGCACAAAATGTTATCTTGACAAAACGTTTGTCAATTTCCTGCAATTATTGTTATAACGACAAATCATAGTTTATTTAACTATTAATATAGTTTATCTAACTATTAATATTTGTTATTATATTGGTAGATTGTTATTTGAACACATGTGTTGTCATTTTGTCGAAGCGTTGTTGATCTCACATTTAGTGGAAGTTACCGTTCATTGTCAAATTAACATTAATGTGTGACAATAACAAATTATAAAGTTACAGCTAGAACTCTACTAAAAGATACGTGCAAGTTTGCATCACTGATTTCAACCTACTCAACCTATACTCGATTACCCTAGCTCGTAATAAATTGTCTACACTCAAACATCTCAGTTGCCCTGATGCTTATATCTTTGCATGCTCATGTTCAATTGTGTATGTAGCAATTGGAGACTTGTGACTGGGCATGGTAAGTTACAGTGGCAGTGAAGAAGTCGGGAGCCTCCAGAGTCCTTCAGTGCAGTGCAGTGCAGGCAGCCTTCTCTCTATAGCCTCCTTCACAAGGCCTGGCCTGAAGAGCGGCCTGGGATCGAGCTTCTGCTCTAGCCTCTAACTCTAGCTAGTCTCGAGGCCAGGAGAGTTTGGCCTCGAGACTATAATTATTATAAGCTGGAACTATAGGTGTGGCATGAGGGGGCGTTCAAGAATAACAGGGCAAGGCCTTTATACCATCACTGACTGCATGCCTGTACCCCTGGCCCTGGGCTACCATGTTCCATGTACACCAGCTAGGATCTAGGAGTCAAGAGTCACCTGCATCTGCAGCTTGAAAGAAAAGACAATTGCAAGTTAGTCAGTGCTCATTGCTAAACTCAACTTATTGCCCAATACTCTCTTTCAGATTTTCTTAAAGAGTAGATAGTACCACCATCTCAAAGAAAAAAGTTAAGTTCCATTGCATGCTGTTGGCGCATGGCATGTACATGATCCCAAAACTCTCTGAATTCACAGTTTACAAATCACTGCTATACCGTATCGGCGTATAACTCCACCATGTACCAGCTTCAAAGAAAAAGGATTTAAGTTATGTTGCTCATTGCTAAATAAATGTGTTTACGTGTTTCTTCCAGCTGCAGATTTTACCGTACCTCGGCCCCACAATGTGTACCAGCTAGGAGTCTACTTAACCACCTTCATCGACTTCAAAGAAACGACTTGCAAGTTATGTCAGATTCCATAAAACTATATAGCTAGCTAGAGGGCAACTGTCCCTGGCCTGGTTTCGACCTTCATCTGTAGCATACTGATTTACGAGTTTGCACTGGTTTCGACTGGTCAACTTAACCACCTTCATCGACTTCAAAGAAACGACTTGCAAGTTATGTCAGATTCCATAAAACTATATAGCTAGCTAGAGGGCAACTGTCCCTGGCCTGGTTTCGACCTTCATCTGTAGCATACTGATTTACGAGTTTGCACTGGTTTCGACTGGTCAACTTCGTCCATGGGGTGATAGCTAGTATACTGATTTACGAGTTTGTGTGTATGTGTCTTCATGTGTCAGTTACACTGGTTTCGACTGGTCAACTTCGTCCATGGGGTGATAGCTAGCATACTGATTTACGAGTTTGTGTGTATGTGTCCTCACGTGTCAGTTACACTGGTTTCGACTGGTCAACTTCGTCCATGGAGTGATAGCTAGCATTGTAATTTACCAGTTTGTGTGTATGTGTCCTCACGCGTCAGTTACACTGGTTTCGACTGGTCAACTTCGTCCATGGGGTGATAGCTAGCATTGTAATTTACCAGTTTGTGTGTATGTGTCCTCACGTGTCAGTTACACTGGTTTCGACTGGTCAACTTCGTCCATGGGGTGATAGCTAGCATTGTAATTTACCAGTTTGTGTGTATGTGTCCTCATGCGTCAGTTACACTGGTTTCGACTGGTCAACTTCGTCCATGGGGTGATAGCTAGCATTGTAATTTACTAGTTTGTGTGTATGTGTCCTCACGTGTCAGTTACACTGGTTTCGACTGGTCAACTTCGTCCATGGGGTGATAGCTAGCATACTGATTTACGAGTTTGTGTGTATGTGTCCTCATGTGTCAGTTACACTGGTTTCAACTGGTCAACTTCGTCCATGGGGTGATAGCTAGCATACTGATTTACGATTTTGTGTGTATGTGTCCTCACGTGTCAGTTACACTGGTTTCGACTGGTCAACTTCGTCCATGGAGTGATAGCTAGCATTGTAATTTACCAGTTTGTGTGTATGTGTCCTCACGCGTCAGTTACACTGGTTTCGACTGGTCAACTTCGTCCATGGGGTGATAGCTAGCATTGTAATTTACCAGTTTGTGTGTATGTGTCCTCATGTGTCAGTTACACTGGTTTCGACTGGTCAACTTCGTCCATGGGGTGATAGCTAGCATTGTAATTTACCAGTTTGTGTGTATGTGTCCTCACGTGTCAGTTACACTGTAATTTACCAGTTTGTGTGTATGTGTCCTCATGCGTCAGTTACACTGGTTTCGACTGGTCAACTTCGTCCATGGGGTGATAGCTAGCATTGTAATTTACTAGTTTGTGTGTATGTGTCCTCACGTGTCAGTTACACTGGTTTCGACTGGTCAACTTCGTCCATGGGGTGATAGCTAGCATACTGATTTACGAGTTTGTGTGTATGTGTCCTCATGTGTCAGTTACACTGGTTTCAACTGGTCAACTTCGTCCATGGGGTGATAGCTAGCATACTGATTTACGATTTTGTGTGTATGTGTCCTCACGTGTCAGTTACACTGGTTTCGACTGGTCAACTTCGTCCATGGGGTGATAGCTATAGCATACTGATTTACGAGTTTGTGTGTATATGTGTCCTCACGTGTCAGTTACACTGGTCAACTTCGTCCATGGGGGTGATAGCTTATACTATTTACATTTTGCACTACATATGTGTTGGTAACTTTAGTGACTTCAATCTTTTGTTCTGTAGGGGCGAAAATGATCTGAGGGATGTAGCGTTCATGAAACCAAACGAAACGCCTGCAGTTCACTGTACTGGAATTTCAAGAAACGCTAAGTGATGAACACTAAAAACAATTTACTGACAGAAGAAATTATTGTGCTGCATGTCATGTGATCCAGTGATCTTATTCTATCATAAACTCATTGTTCTAATACCGTTTGACCTTCTGCATGTGCGTACGTGCGCGAGAAAACAACTAATTAAATGACAAAGGTATAGTGTTAATTTAACAAAGAAATTCACTTTATAGCAGTGTTAATTCAGCATTCACTTTGCTATTTTGACATAGAAGTACAATAAATTGGTGAAATTCAGATGACATAATACTTTGTTGTTTTGACATAATTTCTTTGCTTGAATGACAAAACATTGTAGGTTGTTTTACCTTTGTCATTCTAACAAATATTATTCTGTCATGTGAGATTCATCACCGGGACAAACTTTTGTTTGTTAAATTAACAAAAGTGTTTTTGCAGTGTACTGCTTGGCCATTCCACGATGATCCCTGTGCTCAATTTATTTTCCCCAAAAGCATCTTCAAACCAAGCTTCAGCACCAACTTGTACAACATCCACAACGGAAAGCGTTTCACAATCTTTTTGGCAAGGACAACCATGAATGGTTTTATGTACACCAGGAAGCACTGTACCTGTCGCAACAATACTTCCATCTCTGCCTTTCATAAAAATCGTACTGACGGTATCAGTGTTAGAAATAGCTTGATTGGACAAGATTCCAGAAGGTGTTGCTTTGGTTGTAGTTTTAGTGGTTGATTTCTTCACAGTGGAAATAACAGCTTTGGATGTAGTAGATGAGGTGGTGTTGATTGGGTTTGCGTTTGTTGAGGTAACACTGGAATTTGTGTTGAGACTGGTTGTACTTGCCGAGGCTGCAGTGGCTGGGGTAGCAAATTGTTTCTTGGACAGGTCATCTGTGGTAATAATTAGAGAAACGAGGTGTACAGTTTGTCGTGCACCCAAAGCAATCAGTTTTACGTAATCAAATAATGGTATCTACATTACATTTACTTATAAAGCCTTACCATACAGAAAGTAGGAGCTGAAGGATGACAGGATTGCAGGGTGAGATTGAAGAAATTTTTTCCCATCTGTGGTTCCCACACTTAAAACCTTTTTATCAACAAACATCATTGTAGCCATCTCACAACCAAGTGATTGCAGCAGATTGGCCTGTATAAGTGCACAAGGTAAATATAGCCACATGTTAGGGTTTAGTGTGTTGTCTACATTATAGGCATTATATCATTTATAAGCCCGCCTCATAGTAAAAGTAATTATTTCCTTAGCTCGCATAAATCATAATAATTATGTCGCAATATCATAATAATTATGTTCACAAAATTAATTTTAGGTGATAAAATACATTATTATATGTGCCGTCTACGTGCACATACAGTACTCACAACACCTACATCTCCCTGATGTCTCTTAGCAACCCGAACAATGAGCTGCCTCTTCTTTTCCGGCGTTAGTTCCTCCTCATCCTCCTCCTCATTGCTACCCTCAATATCGTTTGCTACTGCATTGTACTTACACACACACACACGCGCACGCACGCACGCACGCACGCACGCACGCACGCACGCACGCACGCACGCACGCACGCACGCACGCACGCACGCACGCACGCACACACACACACACACACACACACACACACACACACACACACACACACACACACACACACACACACACACACACACACACACACACACACACACACACACACACACACACACACACACACACACACACACACACACACACACACACACACACACACACACACACACACACACTAATTAATGATCCCAGACTAAATAATTGGACAAAGCTAAAGCCATCTCATGTGTAACCAATACCGACTGCATGTACATGTTACAAATACAATTAAAGTCCATATAATACTAAGGCAGCGTGTATACACATAACCAATATTGACTGCAATCAATGCTACTACCAAGTAGTAGCTACATGTGTCAGGCTACAGCCTAAGAGTAACCAATGCTTGACTACAATCAATACTGCTAGTCTTTACAGCAGGTGATGTGTACAGGGTGAACTGTGAAAACATCTGTACCTTAATTAGCTGCAAGGGCTGATAAAGAGAAGAGGGCATGCAACTCACTATTAGTTTAATGTGCGAGCAAAACTGCATTCAATTTATTTTATAGCTATCTGCACACGTACTTTACACAAAATCAGAAGTAGTTTGTACTTTTCCAGTAAATTCCACCGCCCATGCACTTACAGTTTTTGCTCGCAAGCTGTTGCATGCCCTCTTCTATTTATTAACCCTTTATAATAAACTATGTTGACTCTACGATCAATATACTGGTAATTTACTCAACTCTCACGCAAATGCTAGTAAAAAGGCAGAGGTAAAACGCAATTAACTGGTCACGTGACCAAAATTGCTGTCCAAAGCGCAATGCTTACTTGGCAATTTTTTAGGATCTTTTTTGGACATAAGCAGACGGTAAGAGATGTAGAGAGTATTTGTATAGCTAGAAATTAATTGTATATAGGGGCTAGACGAAGTTTAATTACAAATGCATGTATTTGATGACAGCTTGTTAGTGACAATGTACATTTTTGACGTATAGGTATCAGATATGGACCGCATACCTAAAAAGAAGTCTAAGGCATCCAAGGTAAAGCTACAAGCAAGCTCAAGACTCCTTAATTAAAAAGTCGACATAACTGTTACAACTTATCCCGATTTTTAATTAAAGTAATCCTATACACAATTACTTTCTAGCTATACAAATACTCTCTACATCTCTAAGTGACTGCTTATGTTCAAAAAAGATCCTAAAACAGTATATGCCAAGAAAGCATTGCGCTTTCTGCAATTTTGGTCACGTGACGTCAGCCTACAAGGTAACTAACCAGTTGACTATGATCAATACTGTTACTAAGCAACGTACATACAGACTAGCCGACTAGCAATGTGCACACAGTGACTAGCCTGACTATATCATACTGACTATAGAGCATATCGCATATAGCATGACCAGACTCAATTTTAGAGACTGCATGTATATCATCCTGATACCAATGTTGACAGGTCAATCTCACGTTTATAGTATTTAATGTCAAGCCAGTCTCAGTACAGCTTGTCGAGCATTCAGAGTATTCTGTCCACAACTGTGCATCCCTTCTTCAAATTTCCTCACAAGAAATTCTCTATTGTGATCACTGTTCGGGAAGTCATGATTCTACTGATCACTAGCACTACTCTCCACCTTGTACCAACCAGCTGCGTTGTCCAGTCCCCAGTACAGTGCAGTAGTACTACATGTAGTGCAGTGCAGTGCAAACCGTGTGGGTGTGGTATATCTTGAGTTCATAGGTCAAGTGATCTGACTATAACCAGCCTTGACTACATGCAGTGCCAATGCTGACCATAAGACTACTATTAACCAGTGCTGACCCATGCGAATGGGGTGGCAAGCTTAAGACACGCCTTTCTCTTGCAGAGCAATTATTGGGTGTGGCCTGGTTGTATGAGGGTACCGCCCATTTTATAATTATGCTTATGCTAACATTCATATTAAACACACACACAACAGTAACAGCATAAACAGATAATTATTAAGAGAAATTGTGTAAGTTTCTGCTACTTGGACCATATTAGTTTAACTGCTGCACAAATGCCGACGTCAGCAACATTGAGGTAAACGAGGCCAGCGAATGTTCCCAGGGAGACCAGATAGAGCAGAGGATGGAGTATCTTCTTCATGGCCTCAGAACTGTAGTCTGCTATCACAGACTGCATGCCCCTGTAGTAACAATAATACATGGGTATACCGATATCATATGAAGAGCCGACAAAAGCTATGAGCCAGTGTTATCCCTGCGATACTTTTCTGACACCTCTAGCCTAAAACTCAGTATAACGCACGTACAAACGAGGGAAAATTGAACTATTATTGGCGATATTTAACACAACTTATTTGACGATCATGCTGCATGGCTTTATCGAAAAATACTGCACGGGACTGAGTATCAAGCTAAAACATTGGCAATTTTTAATTCTGGCGACCCTCACCTTGATTCGCCAAATAGCCAAATTTATCCGCTATATGGTAGTACTATAGCATCATCTACTAATACACCGGAACAAATACTGTGTATACTACAGCATCACAGAAAGCTCTGTAGACTATCGTAATGACTATAGAGCTCCAATAAGTTAGTTATGGTCATTCATATTTACCACTACATGGAATCATGATGGAATATAATTATCGTGTTAAAGAGGTCACTAAAACCACAGAAATTGGTTTCTTCTAACTCAAGTTATGGGCGCTCAAATAAGCTATTAAACAATTTACCAATGTCCGTGTAATGGTACCGTGACGGCCAGTCCATAGTCGACGACAGCGCAGGGGTAGAGTACAGCTGCTGGTAGGAGTGCTACCAGGCCAACCGTCACCAATCTCTCGTACTTCCAATGCTTGCTGGCTGTACTACTACCAGCTGTGTGTGTGTGTGAGTGAGGGGTTGAATAAATTGTGAGGAACTGCCTTATATCTGACCAGAGAATTTGGTAACTACTTTTTGTGTGTGAGCTTGGTGTGGAGAGTGTGTGTGTGTGAGAGAGAGAGAGCGTGAGTGTGTGTGGTGTGTGCCTGTAATTATTGAATATAAAATTAAAGTGCCAAAATACACTATTTCTGATTGTGTGTGCATGTGGTGTCAGCTCTTACCATATCTCACAACAGCTCCGGACTCAACAGATGGAGATCCAACTACACCACCTACAAAAAACCAAAGAAACAAAGTAAACATTGTGATGCTCTTTTATTAGAAACAAGTACAAAAAACTCCTTTTCTAGACTGCTAAGGACATTAGCTTACCTGCAGCGTGTAGCTGAGGTAGTGTGTATCTCCCGTGCAGTCCTCTCCTAGCCAAACGAGCCATACACAGAGCTGTAGCCATTTTGTCTACAACAAAAATTTGTTGGCACTAAACTGAGGATGACCTTTGACCTCTAAGACTATGGGTGGGTGTGTCCAAAGAAAGGGGGCGGAGCTGAGACAGCAAACTAAATAGAAGTACAAGTGCGAGTACAAGTGGTGGAGGATTAGAAAATACAGCAAGACAGCAGATAATGGCGTCTCTTGTGAGAATTGGGTAAGATCAGAATATTTCTGGGATCCTATATCATGCATTCAGGTTACCCAGAGCCCTTGAGTCTGTCAGACTAATTGTCTGGGACTTGTGTGAGAAATACTCATTTGTACTCAGAAGAATTTGGTGCTGTGCAGAAATAAGTAGTCAATGCAGAAATGTTCTTGTGAATTGTTTGTGTGAGGCCATGACTCCCACTCAGTTACCGGGAGCCTTCAAGATGCCCTGATCAAAAATGTATAATTTATTGACATCATCCGCATTAACATAACATGTTGAGTTCGGAATGCACCTCGTAGTCTGCATGTACTTCACTAGTAGGTATCCTGTCTCTATAGTAAAGGTGACCTTTATGGTATGCTCTCTTTCTGTAGGGCCAAGTTCCCTGTGATGCGGAGTGCATTGAGAGGAACCTCTCTGTGAGTAACCATACATGTATGGGCACACAATAATAATATTATACTGACAGAGATTATATAATCTGAGCAGATCACTATTATTTATCTTACGGTTGCGTACACGCACAAACCAGGAAATTAATGTGAAATCTATTTTGCTGATGCACTAATGCACTGTTGTACTTGGAAGTAGATATATGCATTTCCATCTACTCCACTGCCCATTAGAAAAACAGGTCCGTCTTGAAAAGCCTTAAGACAGTCTTATCTCTAAATTTCTGTTGAGTTCTGTAATAAGACGATTCTGCACACACACCCCCCCCCCTCCAGCTATCGACCAATCATAACGGCCGTGGCGTGTCAGAACTCGGAGGGTTATGTGTCTCGTAACAAGAAGATGGGACGTCCTCTCTCCCCCAGTTTAAAGCTTCTCGTCGATAAGTTAGTTGATTTCATAATTCCCACTATTCACTTCTGAAATTCACTGTTTTTACAGTTTGCCCAGAAGTGACCCATACACAACTACACTAACTATGTGTGTGTATACTGCTTCAGCTGTTATACAACAGTACTGCTCTTTCTAATTAATGTGTCAATTCCCATTCCTATCCCCTATTCCAACAGTCCTGAACCAGTGTGGATGCTCTCTATTGGACACAGAGCTTCAGCCTTGATCCTGACTCCAGGTACACTGTGTACCTGTCTCATAATTCCCAATCTAAAATTATCTGCTTTTATTTAGAAAACTTCCTTATTTTGGTTCGTGATAAATTATTATGCAAATGTGTACAATAATAACAATAATTATGAGCTGTTTTGAGGACTTATACGTATAATATAAAAATTTCACAGAAGGTAATAAAACCACACATTGACAGAATAAAAATTCCCCCTCCTCTAGTGATTGCCACGACAACGATGGAGTACATGATAAGTGGGAAGAAGTTTCCAGAGTTTCTCAACTCTTTCGAGTGGCTCACTTCCAACGCAGCATTGTGGACCTCCTTCAAGTTCATGATGGCCTTTCCGTTCGCCTATCACTGCTTCAATGGCTTCAGGCATCTCGTGAGTCTGCACCTGCACAATTAAAAATTTTAAAACCAAGAAATAGAAATGCTGAAGCAATATTAACTGACTTGTACAGAGCCTGGACAAAACCACTTGACATTATTATTTAATTCTAGCCTAAGGGCCAAACTGAAAGAAAGACAGGGGGCAAGTTGGGTCGTCGCCCGGTTTCCGTGAAACTTCGTTTCACAGAAACCGGGCGACGCCCCAACTTGATTATGTACTTGAGAAGGCGTATGATGTATTCAAAATTTAGGGAAATGACTAACTGATTTGTAAAGAAATACAAGAAAAGTCCCCCAAGAGGGAATCGAACCCATGCCTAATCTATCATCTAATCTACTAAGCCACCACCTTAACCACTAAGCCACACCTATTCTGTCCCTAGTCATCACATACTTATAGTCGATTGCAGATTTGCATTGCACTTGCAAAAGAAAATTTGCATGTACGTATATCTAGAGCTCATGTTTAGAGAGGTTCGAAGAGAGTCGATCTGCTGAACAACTGTTATATCATTTCAGTTTGCTTTCTACCCGTCACCTAGACAGTACAGTGGAACCCCTCTATAACGGACACCTTTGGGGAGCAATGTTTTGGCCTTTGTACAGAGGTGGCCTTTTTTTGTTGAGGGATTGTTTTATACACACATGCAAGAGAGAGTGCTCTTGCTTGGTGCAACACAGGCTTAGAAGTATTATCGAATAGTTATTGTGATTTTGCTGTTTGGCAATTCAACTGCATGTAGCTAGTGTACAGTGTACAATTATACAGCCTGTAGTGTGGTCCCACTGTGTGCACTGTAGCTAGTGTACAGAGCCTATAGTGTGGTCCCACTGTGTGCACTGTAGCTAGTGTACAGAGCCTATAGTGTGGTCCCACTGTGTACAGAGCCTATAGCGTGGTCCCACTGTGTGCACTGTAGCTAGTGTACAGAGCCTCTAGTGTGGTCCCACTGTGTGCACTGTAACTAGTGTACAGAGCCTATAGTGTGGTCCCACTGTGTGCACTGTAGCTAGTGTACAGAGCCTATAGTGTGGTCCCACTGTGTGCACTGTAGCTAGTGTACAGAGCCTATAGTGTGGTCCCACTGTGCGCACTGTAGCTAGTGTACAGAGCCTATAGTGTGGTCCCACTGTGCACACTGTAGCTAGTGTACAGAGCCTATAGTGTGGTCCCACTGTGCACACTGTAGCTAGTGTACAGAGCCTATAGTGTGGTCCCACTGTGTGCACTGTAGCTAGTGTACAGAGCCTATAGTGTGGTCCCACTGTGCACACTGTAGCTAGTGTACAGAGCCTATAGTGTGGTCCCACTGTGCACACTGTAGCTAGTGTACAGAGCCTATAGTGCGGTCCCACTGTGCGCACTGTAGCTAGTGTACAGAGCCTATAGTGCGGTCCCACTGTGCGCACTGTAGCTAGTGTACAGAGCCTATAGTGCGGTCCCACTGTATACACTTTTTTTGTGTGGGTAAACTTAAGGACTACACTATAGGACTACATGTAGGTTGCAGTAGTTACATGTTGTGGGGGTGTGAGTCCCTAGCTTGCATGATCACATACTGGAAGCTTACCAATTTGTAATGTGCACAATTTAATGCATGCATGATTGATTTCCAGTTATAGGCTCTAAAAAATAGGTCACCGTAGATAAACACATAGTCCGTGGGTGTTAATTAGTTAAGGAATGTGATTATATCTAATTGGCCTAATGTTCATGGAAAGGATTGATGCAAGCGCTTCTTGGGACATTTTTCTTAAGAAAATTAACAGTACTAGCCTCGTACATGTATGTACATGCATATAATTATAATGTTGTGGTCATGAAATTATCCGTATTGGTGCAATATGTTTACATTTTGTCCACTTTTACTTATTTTACCGATACTAGTGACTTCATTTTACTTGTAATTTACTGCACGGGCTTTGCGTTTGTGATATTAGAGAGATGGTATTCTGTGCAATATGTGTTTCCTAGCTACCAACTCTCTCGTATATAAGGCCCCAGCAAACAGAGAGCAGTCATCCAACCATCCCCATCTCTCCAGCAATAGAGAAAGAATTTCAGTTTAGAATTTACTCCAACCAAACTGACAGCCACTACAATGAAGTACCTTGCATTGATTCCTCTGCTCGCTCTTTATTTCCTTCACGCCGACGCCGTTCCTGATGACAGACTACAAGAATTGATAGCAGTGGTGAACAGCGTAACCGCGGTGATGGGTAGCCTCGACAACCACTTCCAGGCGTCTCTTCCAATGGATTTCAATTTTACCCGTGGCCATGAGGTAGTATGTCACATGTACGATCGGCTCCTCCTCGTAGATGCTCAGTTGATGCCACGTCCCTCTAATTACAGTCGCTCCAGTTTCAAATACATTGCAGAGCAGAGTGTCGTCCAATCATGCGAATTAGTCCGTTTCCTAGACAACACACTCCTCCGTGAGTGCACTGTTTTTAGTGTCAAGAGAATGTGCAATATCTACAGGATCGTCATGGGGAAAAGTGCGGTTGAAATTGCCGATGTTCACGATGTCTATGTGAGCGGTGATTTGAATCGTAGTGCCGGCTTTGCTGACAGGTGTGTGTGGCTACAGCCTCAGACCGTGTCCCCTTGCATGGCTTCCCTCAACATTTGTGAGATCCACGACTTGGCAAACATTAACCAATCAGAATGCAACGGACGAGAAGGCTATCGGTCTGTTAGTTGTGATGAATGAACGATATTATACATTTTGTAGCTACCCCTAACTTGTATCATTAGCCATGTAAATATATATAGCTAGCCCTGTCTTGTTATCATTAGCCATGTAAATATAATAATTGTGTATGACCCAATGAGTTTGTTAGCCATGTATATTATAGTTTTTATGCCGTACACTGTAGCTATATAGTTTTATTATTTTTCCTAAGCTAATAATTATTATGTATATAGCTCTATAGTCTTATTATAGTAGCTGGCCATTTGTCTCAGGTATTTGAGTCACCCACTCAAAACATGATTGTACTTCCGTACTGGAAATGGAACTTGAAATGGAAGTTCCATTTCCATAAAATTCCCTAATTACCAGTCTTCTTAGCAACCAAGTAGTTCAAGCTATGAATGTAATCCACCTTTGAGAAGCCATTGCATATTTTCTTAATTGAGTCATGAATAGTGATATCCGCTCGTATTAACCAGCTGTCTGTGTGTGAGGATATGACCACATTCCTTATAACTGTTGTTTTTATAATTATTCTGGATGTGTTTAGATTGGGATTGGTATCTTCGACTGTCTACAACTTTTATTAGGAACACCCAGATGCATTTATTAGCCCTTAGAGAGGTCTACAAGTTAGTGTGTTTATTTATAATTATAGTTAAAGGTCGTTTGAAACTTATTTTTGATTTTGATATAGTCTATAGTCTAAAAGTCTAGCTATACATGCACATGCATGTATACTACATCTATACAAAGTGTTTGTACGCCTAATTGTGTTACATAAAAGTTCTCTCAGTTAATTGCAATCGGTTGTATCTACTTTTCCATTCTTGTATCTTTTCAATGATTGCCTGTGGTATGTTGGGGTCGGGGTTCAGCCACTGACAATCAGTAAACACAGTTTGTGTGGGTGGTATGTTAATGATCTGATATTCATTAGCCGTTTAATCGACACGCATGCCAGCACAATGTAGTTGGTTGTCAAGAAGAGAGGCTTCGTAAGAATAGATTGAACAACAATATGTTTATCGCTTTTAAAGTTAGTTGCTTATTAAATGATCCTTGTTCCACATCAAAGAGAAAGTAATTAAACTCCGTGGTGATATTCCATGACCTCGTGATCGAGTGGAACCCCAGAAACAAGACTCTGATTTATACAATACCCGTTGTGCACTTTTGTACTCATGAAGATTCAGAGAAGTACCGTATAGCGGGTTATTTTTGGATGGTGGAACTTGAATTTTCGTATGATAATTTCGTATTAAAGAGCATCATATGAAAATTAAAACTACGAAATTATTCTACCGCAATAGGTTCAATGTCACTATCCTGAGCTGTACTAAATTAAAAATCTGAAATATTTAAATAGGTTGTTCATACGAAAATTTGCACCAACGAAAATTACCCGCTATACCCACGAAAATTTCTGCTAAGGGCTCTGGGCCAAATAGCGAAAATTTCCCGCTATACAGTATAATTATGGTATATTAGTGCTCATCACATGATCTCCAGCCAATCAGCTTATCTGAAAGCAGTCAGGTGACCATGGATTAAATAACTTAATCCACACTTAAGTGTGCTCTAAGTTGGTTAAGTGTGCTTTAAGTTGGTTTGTTAATGCACACTTTTTAATCAAACAACCATAATACAAGCAGATTGAATCTGAATGTCATCATAATTATAACTAGTGTTCAAGCTGGCGCTGTGCTAATGCCTCTCGCCATGTTTTTGCTTTCGCTCAAAAGTATTAGAGTGTTATCTATAATGAAAGTTAGCTTATCTATATATAAAGTCACTGAGAAGAAAAGACTTATTTACATGCATCTATTGTTGTATTATGTGGCTTACCAGGACCTCAAGAAAGAAGAAAATTGATTCTTCCAGGATCTGTAGTTCAGTGTATATAATATCTTGTAGCTAACAAAAAGCTAGCGCTTTAGTGCAAGGCTAACTCATATGTTGAATAGAAAGTTTGTACGGACAGATGATGCTATGAAAGATTCTGAAGAGACTGCAACAGCCTTTAATGTGAGTCAAACTAGCCATAACTCGAGAAAGAAGCTTTAGTTTGCTAATCCACGAATCAAAATCCAAGAGAACGTGGCTAGAAGCCTATAGAAGCTGTTAGTTTTCGTCGCATTGCAACCGTTGAGCAGTTACTGCTGGAATACACACACACACACACAGACAGACACACACACAGTCAGCTTTACCGTATCCCTCCTGCGGCTACGCCTCGAGGCATAATAATAATACAAGCAGATTGAATATGTACACAAGCAAAGCTGAAAAGTATTAGAAAGTTGAATGTTATTGTTTCGACTTGTTTCATGTGTACCAAATTGCTGACTTGATCATAGCATCGTTTTTTCGTCTGAAGAAATAGGCTCAGCTTGCTTCGAAGATGCACATACCTGTACCTAAGCCAGATCCATATAATCGTTTCATCAAAGGTGCTTCGAATATCATAGCTTTCCAAAAGAGCAAACCAGATACTCATTGCCATATAGTTTGCACACAAAGTTTCCCATCCAGTAAGCCAGATCAGCTGGAGGCATATCCAGTAGTATAGTGGGATCGGGACTGTTGGTCAGCAGGAGAAATAAGTCGAGAACATGCCCAGTCAGTCCAGATAGCTTTAGATAGTACCTTCTCCTTTGCATCAGTTACTGGATCTACAAACCTCTAAAACTTGCTATTACGTCTAGCTAGCTAGCTAGCCACCAGCAACTGATTTAAAATGTAGCTAGATCTAGCTGCCACGAGGCTAGAGCTCACGTGACAGCACTAAATCCTTTAGAACACACCTAGCCAAGTCACGTGTTTTAATGCTGGTGCACTCGGATGGCCTCGGCACGCAGATTAAAACACTTAATCTTGGCTAGGTGTGTTCTAAATAATACATAATAGCTGCTGGGTGTTAGTATCCACATATTAATTTTTTTTGCTGAGATTTGCACACAAGCCCTTCTCTGGCTGCTTGCATGCATGATCGCACATCCTCTTGCCCTCTCTGTCTGTGCGCAGGATGTCCTAAGTGGTGGCCCTTAATCTCAGTACAACACACCTCTTTTATGTATTGTGTATAATATTATAGGCTGCCTATAAGAGTTGGTTACTTTTGTCTATATAGAGGTGGTTCAGCAGTTAAATTAAAAAGCTATACATACAGCGAGCTAAAAAAATAGATAATCGTGCAGCTTGATTGATACAATCCAACAAATTAAAGTCATGACCTAAATAATGTAGTCACTGTTTCAAGTACTTCCAATGTAAAAGCAATACAACAGGAGAGGAGGTGGAGTTTCACTAGCAGTTGAAGCGGGTACGGGTTATATCGGTGCTGTCATAGGTGCAGCTAGCAGTAGTGAGGATGGTGGAACTGAGGGACATAGGCTCGGGAACCAGGTTGCGACTCAGCCAATGCTCAGCTGAGTGAGGGTTCACTGCAGCTTTGTTTTCACTCACACGACTACTGGTTATTTCACTTATACGCTTGTCCAGGTGACAGCGAAGCTCTTCCAGGTGTCCATAAAGACGGAACTTGGTGCAAGCTTCTCTTATCTCTGGGACGGTGCAGGAGGGGACAAACGTGTCGCCAGTAGTTTGTCTCACCCAGCTGCAGGTGCTGTTGAGACTCCTCCAGGCAACGTACTGGTTGGCTCTGTAGCCCTCCAGGAGGGGACTGTCTAGGGAGGTGGTCAACACACTGTAGGAGTGGTCAATGTAGCGATCGTATACATAGCAGAGTGCTTCTTGCTCCAGATAGAACGTTTCGTCGCATTCTCCTTTCGGCACTAACACAGGGCCAAAGAATTGTATACACTCTGAGAATTTCCTGGGCAGAAAGTTCCCCTGGCAACTTTCCAACATATACAAATTGTCATTTATTGCCTCCATTTTCTCAACTTCTTCATCAGTAAATGATGATTGCCTTTTGACAGGGACGGCCTGGCAGTGGAGGAGATAAAGAGCGAGGAGAAGGATAAATGTCTTTATGATCGTTGGAGATGATATAGTTATCGTTGATTACTGATTATCAATGGTTAATTGGTGATGTTTGCAGAATGTTGTGTGGAGAATGGCTGAGGACCAGTGCTTAAATATGAGTCTCATCCTTGGGGTAGCTAGGGAACGTAACGTGCCTCACTGCTATCTCTCCTGGCCGAGAAATGATATAATGAGATATTCAAATGAGATTAATGTTACGTTCAATTTGTTGTCTTAGTAACACGGACATCTTAGTAACACGGACAAACATTTTTGTACTTCCTTCCAGGATATGCAGTGGTGCTATGGCCAGTATGTGCACTATAGCCGCAGGTTTTAAGTTAATGATATTCATTGATTCTGGATGTATTACGTGACTAAGGAAGCCGACAGACTAGACTACAAGAATTGATAGCAGTGGTGAACAGCATAACCGCGGTGATGGGTAGCTTCGACAACCACTTCCAGGCGTCTCTTCCGATAGATTTATGTGAGCGGTGATTTGAATAGCAGTGCCGGCTTTGCTGACAGATGCGTATGGCTACAGCCTCAGGGCGTGTCCCCTTGCATGGCTTCCCTCAACGTTTGTGAGATCCACGACTTGGCAAACATTAACCAATCAGAATGCAACAGACGAGAAGGCTATCAATCTGTTACTTGTGACCAATGAACAATGTTTCACCAAACATAATTTTGTAGTTAGCCCTAACATGTATCATCAGCCATTTAAATTAGTTTTTATGTAATGTATCTTGTCCAAATTTGCCTAAAGTAACTCAAATCTTATTATAGTAGCTGGCCATTTGTCTCAGGTGTTTGAGTCACCCACTCATAACATGATTGTGCTTCCGTACTGATTTCCATAAAGTGTGGTATGAGGTCCCTTGCATTATCACATACTGGAAGCTTAAATCATTTCCCAATTTTTGCATACAACGTGATCATTGTCATGTATTCAAAATTGACTTCCAGTTATAAGCTCTAAATAAGGATAGGATACGAACACATAGTCCGTGGGTGTTAATGAGTTAAGGAATGTGATTATATCTAATTGGCATGATGTTCATGGAAAGGATGGATGCAAGCGCTTCTTGGGGCATATTTCTTAAGAAAATTAACAGTACTAGCCTCGTACATGTATGTACATGCATAATGTTGTGGTCATGAAATTATCCGTATAGGTGTAATGTGTTTACATTTTGTCCACCTGTACGCACATACAGTCATACTTCACCGATACTAGTGACTTCATTTTACTTGTAATTTACTGCACATGCTTTGCTCTCGTGATATTAGAGAGATGGCGTTCTGTGCTATACGTGTTTCCTATAGCTACCAACTCTTTTGTATATAAGGCCCAGCAAACAGAGAACAGTCATCCAACTATCCTCACCTCTCCAGCAATAGAGAAAGAAATCAAGTTCAAGATTTACTTCAAAATTTATCCGAATTGACAGCCACTAAACGAAAACAACTAGAGCACTAAAGTGCAAACCCTCGGCTGGTACATGGTGACATGATTAAAAAGAAACCAGAAATATAATGCAGTGCATATAGTGATGTTGTTATCATGTATGACTTGCACAGCAACTCAGGAGCAATAAAACTAAACCAGACTGGAGGCATGCTGAAACATTTTGAGAACAGGTAGTGGTACTACAGATATATGCACTATGGATTAGGATCACAGTAAAGAAGCCTGGAGTCTCAGAGAAGTATGGCTCCAGGTTCTGCATGGAGTAGGATCCCAGTCAGCAGCAGGAGCTATAATTCAAGCTTCTACTTTAGTGACCCTGTTCCATTGTTCCTGGTATATATAGCTTTCTACTTTAGTGACCCTGTTCCATCGTTTTCTTGGTACAGGATCACTTCAGTTATAAGTAACGCATGTGCAAGTTCTGTTCAAGCTACATTTTGCTCGCTTTTATTGGACAAAGGAGCTTTAACACCGAAAGCTGTCACTATCAAAAGTACTAACTTGTTGTGTGGAGGCTACTCATGCTGTAAACGCAGTGCTAGAGCATCCAGGTAAGCAGACCTAGTCACAAGCTTATTCAAGCTTCTTAGCTTTTGCTCGACAAAGATTGAAAGAAGCTTTAACAGCAAAATCTGCCACTATTTAAATCAAGATATTGTTGTGTGAAGGCTATCCATGCTGTAAACGCAGTGATGTGGCATCCAGGTGAGTAGATATACCTGTGACAAACAAACAAACAAACAGACCAACAGACTACTATACCCGTGGCCGCCCACGCGCGCCTCGGGTAATGAATTACCTTGCATTGATTCCTCTCCTCGCTCTTTCTCTCCTTCACGCTGACGCCGTTCCTGTCAAAAGAGAAACAAATGATAGACTACAAGAATTGATAGCAGTGGTGAACAGCGTAACCGCAGTAATGGGTAGCCTCGACAACCACTTCCAGGCGTCTCTTCCGATGGATTTCAATTTTACCAGTGGCCATGAGGTAGTATGTCACATGTACGATCGGTTCTTTCTCGTAGATGCTCAGTTGATGCCACGTCCCTCTAATTACAGTCGCTCCAGTTTCAAATACATTGCAGAGCAGAGTGTTGTCCAATCATGCGAATTAGTCCGTTTCCTAGACGACACACTCCTCCCCGAGTGTACTGTTTCTAGGGTCGAGCGAATGTGTAATATCTACAGGATCGTCATGGGGAGGAGTGCAGTTGAAATTGCCGACGTTCACGATGTCTATGTAAGCGATGATTTAAATCGCAGTGCCGGCTTTGCTGACAGGTGCGTGTGGCTACAGCCTCAGGGCGTGTCTCCTTGCATGGCTTCCCTCAACGTTTGTGAGATCCACGACTTGGCAAACATTAACCAATCAGAATGCAACGGACGTGAAGGCTATCAGTCTGTTAACTGTGATGAATGAATGAATGAACAATACATTTTGTAGCTTCCCTAACTTGTGTTATTATAATTATAGCATGTAAATATAAATATTGTGTAGACTAGCTAGCCCTATCTTGTATATCATTAGCCATGTTGTGTAGCTAGATCTAAACTACATGTACGTTAGCCATGTTATAGATTTTTAGTTTTTATGTATAATAGCTATATAATAATTTGTTTTATCTTTCCTAAGCTAAATAATTATCTTTATAGCTCGAATCTTATTATAGTAGCTGGCCATTTGTCTCAGGTATTTGAGTCACCCACTCAAAACATGATTGTACTTCCATGCTGGAAATGGAAGTTCCATTTCCATAAAATTCCCTAATTACCGGTTTTTCTTAGCAACCAAGTAGCTGAAGCTATGAATGTAATCCACCTTTAAGAAGCCATTGCATACTTTCTTAATTGAGTCATGAATAGTGATATCCGCTCGTATTAACCAGCTGTCTGTGTGTGAGGATATGACCACATTCCTTATAACTTTTTGTTTTTATAATTATTCTGGACGTGTTTAGTTTGCCTATATACTGTGCATGAATGGGATTGGTGTCTTTGACTGTCCACAACTTGTGTTAGGAAGACCCAATTTCACAATTAAAAGATGCATTTAGTAGCCCTTGGAGAGGTCTATAAGTTAGTATATGTTTAGATTAAAAGTCGTTTGACACTTATTTTTGACTTGAACAATAGCCTATAGTCTAAAAGTCTAGCTATATATGTACATGCATGTACTACATGTATACAAAGTGTTTGTATATACCTAATCGTGTCAGCGTATATGGCACACTGTATAAATATAAAAGTTCTCTCAGTTAATTGCAATCGGTTGTATCCACTTCTTTTCAATGATTGCCTGCATGTGGTATGTTGGGATAAAAGTTCTCTCAGTTGCAATCGATTATATCCACTTTTCACTATAACCAAAAATGTTAGACTAATTGACCTGCAATGTATGGACTAGCCTATAGTGTCACTGTACAGGTGGCTCAGGTGCCATGGTTACATATTGCGGGGGTGTGAGGTCCCTTGCATTATCACATACTGGAAGCTTAAATCATTTCCCAATTTTTGCATACAACGTGACCATTGTTATGTGTATTCAAAATTGACTTCCAGTTATAAGCTCTAAATAAGGATAATACAATAGGATACGAACACACGATCCGTGGGTATTAATTGGAATGTGATTATATCTAATTGGCATGATGTTCATGGAAAGGATGGATGCAAGCGCTTCTTGGGGCATATTTCTTAAGAAAATTAACAGTGCTAGCCTCGTACATGTATGTACATGCATAATGTTGTGGTCATGAAATTATCCATATATAGGTGTAATGTGTTTACATTTTGTCCACCTGTACGCACATACAGTCATACTTCACCGATACTAGTGACTTCGTTTTACTTGTAATTTACTGCACGGGCTTTGCGCTCGTGATATTAGAGAGATGGCGTTCTGTGCAATACGTGTTCCTATAGCTACCAACTCTCTTGTATATAAGGCCCAGCAAATAGAGAACAGTCATCCAACCATCCTCACCTCTCCAGCAATAGAGAAAGAAATCAAGTTCAAAATTTACTTCAAAATTTATCCGAATTGACAGCCACTAAACGAAAACAATGAATTACCTTGCATTGATTCCTCTCCTCGCTCTTTCTCTCCTTCACGCTGACGCCGTTCCTGTCAAAAGAGAAACAAATGATAGACTACAAGAATTGATAGCAGTGGTGAACAGCGTAACCGCGGTGATGGGTAGCCTCGACAACCACTTCCAGGCGACTCTTCCGATGGATTTCAATTTCACCAGTGGCCATGAGGTAGTATGTCACATGTATGATCGGTTCCTTCTCGTTGATGCTCAGTTGACGCCACGTCCCTCTAATTACAGTCGCTCCAGTCTCAAATACATTGCAGAGCAGAGTGTCGTCCAATCATGCGAATTAGTCCGTTTCCTAGACGACACACTCCTCCCCGAGTGTACTGTTTCTAGTGTCGAGCGAATGTGTAATATCTACAGGATCGTCATGGGGAGGAGTGCAGTTGAAATTGCCAACGTTCACGATGTCTATGTGAGCCGTGATTTGAATCGTAGTGCCGGCTTTGCTGACAAGTGCGTGTGGCTACAGCCTCAAGGCGTATCCCCTTGCATGGCTTCCCTCAACGTTTGTGAGATCCAAGACTTGGCAAACATTAACCAATCAGAATGCAACGGACGAGAAGGCTATCAGTCTGTTAGTTGTGACCAATGAACAATGTTTCACCAAACATAATTTTGTAGTTAGCCCTCCATTTAGTTTTTTAGTTTTTATGTAATGTATAAGTTTTTGTCCTAAATTTGCCTAAATTAATGTATGCAACTCAAATCTTATTATAGTAGCTGGCCATCTGTCACAGGTATTTGAGTCACCCACTCATAACATGATTGTACTTCAATACTGGAAATGGAACTTCCATTTCCATAAAATTCCCTGGTCTTCTTAGCAACCAAGTAGGTCAAGCTATGAATGCAATTCACCTTTGAAGCCATATTGCATTATCCTTTTAATTAAGTCATATCCTTTTAATTGAGTCATATCCACTCGTATATTATGTATATAGCTCTATAATCTTACTATAGTAGCTGGCCATTTGTCTCAGGTATTTAAGTAGCCCACTCAAAATGTACTTCCATTTCCATAAAATTCCCTAATTACCAGTATTCTTAGCAACCAAGTAGTTCAAGTTATGAATGTAATCCACCTTTGAGAAGCCATTGCATATTTTCTTAATTGAATCATGAATAGTGATATCTGCTCGTATTAACCAGCTGTCTGTGTGTGACGATATGACCACATTCCTTATAACTTTTTGTTTTTATAATTATTCTGGATGTGTTTAGATTGGGATTGGTGTCTTTGACTGTCTACAACTTTTGTTATAGCAATTTCACAATTAAAAGATGCACTTAGTAGCCCTTGGAGAGGTCTACAAGACAGTATGTTTAGATTAAGGTCGTTTAACACTTATTTTGACTTCAACATTACACGATAGTCTAGTCTAAAAGTCTAGCTACATGCATTATACGCACATGCATGTATACTACATGTATACAAAGTGTTTGTATACCTAATTGTGTCAGCGTGTATACTGTATAACATAAAAGTTCTCAGTTAATTGCAATCGGTTGTATCCACTTTTCCGTTCTTGTTAATCTTTTCAATGATTGCCTGTGGGGTGTTGGGGTTGGGGTTCAGCCACTGACAGTTTGCAATTCGGCCCACCAGCCTTCCCTCCACTCCAAAGGCACGCGCATAATCGTCAAACAGCGGTACTACCTCTTCGTGCTTTTCTTGCAGCCGGTATCGAGCGCAGCTTTGAGAAATTTGCGAGACGGAACAGCTGCTCACAAAACCACTCGAGCGTGGTTGCACCCAGCGACATGTCTGGCCAAGCATCTCTCTTCCGATGTACTCTTTGCTAGCGAGGTCAGCCAGTTGTTCGCTAAGTTCCCGGGTGATGCTCTCCCCATCTGTGTACTTCAGAATGAATTCCTCCACAGTATCACTGCTGTATTCCGAGTGGTTTCTTAGACCGTCTTGCAGACTGTGGTAAAAGTCACTGTGTCGGTCGTACATGTAACACAGCACTTTTTGACCAATGAGGAAGTTTGGAAGGCTGTACGATGGCCGCATGGATTCGCCGTGTGTTAGGATCAAGGCTCTATTGACGACCTCCAGGTTGCCGGCTTCTTCATCTGTAGAGAGTTGTCTCTTTACTGGAGCCGCTTGAACGTGGAGGAGGCAAACGATGAGGGAAAGAACGAGTGCCGTGTAGTTCATGATGAGTTTCTTTAATCGGTGAAGTTTTTTTTCGAATTGCTGGATTTTTATTGCTGAAGTACTTTCTTTGTTCTTTTTCTTTCTTCTCCTTTGAGATTTGTTTTTGTTTTGTTGTGAATGTGTTCCCCCACTGACTTATATACATAGTTTTGCCCCTGTAACTAAGATCTCTCAGCGCGTCCGCTAGAAATGTTCTAACCGATTAGAATATTAAGTTTATTCATTGTAAGTTGTTGTTTAGAAACCAGGACAATAAACACAGTTTGTGTGGGTGGTATGTTAATGATCCGATATTCATTAGCCGTTTAATCGACACACATGCCAGCACAATGTAGTTGGTTGTCAAGAAGAGAGGCTTCATAAGAATAGATTGAACAACAATATGTTTATCGCTTTTAAAGTTAGTTGCTTATTAAATGATCCTTGCCCCACATCAAAGGTAAACTCCGTGGTGATATTCAATGACCTCGTGATCGAGTGGAACCCCAGAAACAAGACTCTGTTTATACAGTAGCCCATAAATAAGAAAAGGAGCGGCTAACTTCAACGTATACTCGGGATCACGTTTCATAATTGCCGGTGAAACTGCACTTCCTTTAATGGAAGCGACTTAAGTGCCTGCAAACTGCAAATTTGCTGAGATTTGCGCACAAGCCCTTCTCTGGCTGCTTGCATGCATGATCGATCGCACATCCTGTTTGCTGTCTGTGCAGGATGCCCTAAGTGGTGGCTATTTTAATCCTCAATCTCAATACAATACACCTTTTTATTATAGGCTGTTGGTTATTTCAGGTTGGTTGGCAGAAGTTAAAAGTTGAAGTGCACCCATGCAACCCTATGACCACATACCGTGTGTTTAATGTAATTAGTGGTCATGGTTGACTGCACTTCAACTTTTAACTTCTGCCAACCAACTTTAAATCCTCTGTACCAGCGTAAGCACCATGCCTGATTCTAAGTTCTATCAGGAGTATACATGAGGGGAGTGCATGGGCAACTGCATGCTGTACAGCCCATACAAACGTGTTGTTGTCTCACTAGCTCTGTCATACTATGTTGTCACATCTCAAGTGGCTGTATACAACGGCACTCAAAACAGGTATTGCGCAAGCATGCACATGTGGTAGAATTTCTGATCGTAGCCTGCCTTAGCCTTAGCCATACATGGTCATGTCAAACCATGCACAGTTTACAAGTGTTTGTGACGTAATGAGACAATAACAAATTGATATGGTATGTATAGTAGTTGCTCCTTCATGTGCTCCTGGTTCTATTAATAGACGAAGAACGCTAAACAATTATCCCCCATGCGTAGTAAAAGAAGAAAAAACAGAACAAAAAGAAAACACTTTAAGTGAACATTCCATGCATTCCTCTAGCCTACGCCTTTTGGTATTGCAATAAATAGATTCATTATCATCATTACCTTGGCAACAAATAGTATGATTTAACGAGCGGTCAATTTCAGCCTATGTATATATACATGCAATTGATTATGTACACCGCCCACTGTTTTAGTGGCTCTATTACCGTGACAACAATTTGGGACTCTCCTATATAATGTCGGATATATATACATATATAGTGTGCATGCCATGTTATTATTTAAAAAGTAAATACGTTAGATTTATGATAGTGATAGTGATTATGTGTTAGTATACTTCTTGAGTGTTGTTGTGTTGTGTGTTGTGTTTGTTAATTGTACGTATAATTATATTCATTTTCAGTTATATTATTATAATCATAGAATTTCATTTTGTACAGAAAAAGCAATATAGGCAGTATAAAAATGCATCATAAAAAAACAATTCTAATAGCATAATATTAGATGATATAATTATATACATTTGGTGAAGATTGATACAATCCAACACAAGTCATGACCTAATAATGTAGTCATTGTTTCAAGTACTTCCGATGTAAAAGCAATACCACAGGAGAGGAGGTGGAGTTTCACTAGCAGTCGAAGCGGGTACGGGTTATATCGGTGCTGTCATAGGTGCAGCTAGCAGTAGTGAGGATGGTGGAACTGAGGGACATAGGCTCGGGAACCAGGTTGCGACTCAGCCAATGCTCAGCTGAGTGAGGGTTCACTGCAGCTTTGTTTTCACTCACACGACTACTGGTCATTTCACTTATACGCTTGTCTAGGTGACAGCGAAGCTCTTCCAGGTGTCCATAGAGACGAAACTTGGTGCAAGCTTCTCTTATCTCTGGGACGGTGCAGGAGGGGACAAACGTGTCGCCAGTAATTTGTCTCACCCAGCTGCAGGTGCTGTTGAGACTCCTCCAGGCAACGTACTGGTTGGCTCTGTAGCCCTCCAGGAGGGGACTGTCTAGGGAGGTGGTCAACACACTGTAGGAGTGGTCAATGTAGCGATCGTATACATAGCAGAGTGCTTCTTGCTCCAGATAGAACGTTTCGTCGCATTCTCCTTTCGGCACTAACACAGGGCCAAAGAATTGTATACACTCTGAGAATTTTCCTGGGCAGAAAGTTCCCCTGGCAACTTTCCTCATCATATACAAATTGTCATTTATTGCCTCCATTTTCTCAACTTCTTCATCAGTAAATGATGATTGCCTTTTGACAGGGACGGCCTGGCAGTGGAGGAGATAAAGAGCAAGGAGAAGGATAAATGTCTTCATGATCGTTGGAGATGATATAGTTATCGTTGATTACTGATTATCAATGGTTATTGTTGATGTTTGCAGTTGTATGGAGAATGGCTGAGGACCAGTGCTTAAATATGAGTCTCATCCTTGGGGTAGCTAGGGAACGTAACGTGCCTCACTGCTATCTCTCCTGGCCCAGTTAATGAGAAATGATGTAACGAGATATTCAAATGAGATTAATGTCAAGTTCAATTTGTTGTCTTAGTAACACGGACAAACATTTTGTACTTCCTTCCAGGATATGCAGTGGTGCTATGGCCAGTATGTGCACTATAGCCGCAGGTTTTAAGTTAATGATATTCATTGATTCTGCGTAACTAAGGAAGCCGACAGACTAGACTACAAGAATTGATAGCAGTGGTGAACAGCATAACCGCGGTGATGGGTAGCCTCGACAACCACTTCTAGGCGTCTCTTCTGATAGATTATGTGAGCGATGATTTGAATAGTAGTGCCGGCTTTGCTGACAGATGCGTATGGCTACAGCTTTAGGGCGTATTCCCTTGCATGGCTTCCCTCAACGTTTGTGAGATCCACGACTTGGCAAACATTAACCAATCAGAATGCAACAGACGAGAAGGCTATCAATCTGTTACTTGTGACCAATGAACAATGTTTCACCAAACATAATTTTGTAGTTAGCCCTAATATGTGTCATTAGCCATTTAAATTATAGGTTTTTAGTTTTTATGTAATATATCTTGTCCAAATTTGCCTAAATTAATGTATGTAACTCAAATCTTATTATACTAGCTGGCTATTTGTCTCAGGTGTTTGAGTCACCCACTCATAACATGATTGTGCTTCCGTACTGATTTCCATAAAGTGTGGTATGAGGTCCCTTGCATTATCACATACTGGAAGCTTAAATCATTTCCCAATTTTTGCATACAACGTGACCATTGTTATGTATTCAAAATTGACTTCCAGTTATAAGCTCTAAATAAGGATAATCAATAGGATAGGAACACACGATTCGTGGTTGTTAATTCGCTAATGAAGTGATTATATCTAATTGGCATGATGTTCATGGAAAGGATGGATGCAAGCGCTTCTTGGGACATTTTTCTTAAGAAAATTAACAGTACTAGCCTCGTGCATGTATGTACATGCATAATGTTGTGGTCATGAAATTATCCGTATAGGTGCAATGTGTTTACATTTTGTCCACCTGTACGCACATACAGTCATACTTCACCATACTAGTGACTTCGTTTTACTTGTAATTTACTGCACGTGGTTTGCTCTCGTGATATTAGAGAGATGGCGTTCTGCATGTGCTATACGTGTTTCCTATAGCTACCAACTCTCTCGTATATAAGGCCCAGCAAACAGAGAACAGTCATTCAACCATCCTCACCTCTCCAGCAATAGAGAAAGAAATCAACTTCAAAATTTACGTCAAAATTTATCCGAATTGACAGCCACTAAACGAAAACAATGAATTACCTTGCATTGATTCCTCTCCTCGCTCTTTCTCTCCTTCACGCTGACGCCGTTCCTGTCAAAAGAGAAACAAATGATAGACTACAAGAATTGATAGCAGTGGTGAACAGCGTAACCGCGGTGATGGGTAGCCTCGACAACCACTTCCAGGCGTCTCTTCCGATGGATTTCAATTTTACTGGTGGCCATGAGGTAGTATGTCACATGTACGATCAGTTCCTCCTCGTAGATGCTCAGTTGATGCCGCGCCCCTCTAATTACAGTCGCTCCAGTCTCAAATACATCGCAGAGCAGAGTGTCGTCCAATCATGCGAATTAGTCCGTTTCCTAGACGACACACTCCTCCCTGAGTGTACTGTTTCTAGTGTCAAGAGAATGTGCAATATCTACAGGATCGTCATGGGAAAGAGTGCGATTGAAATTGCCGACGTTCACGATGTTTATGTGAGTGATGATTTGAATCGCAGTGCCGGCTTTGCTGACAGGTGCGTGTGGCTACAGCCTCAGGCCGTGTCCCCTTGCATGGCTTCCCTCAACGTTTGTGAGATCCACGACTTGGCAAACATTAACCAATCAGAATGCAACGGACGTGAAGGCTATCAGTCTGTTAACTGTGATGAATGAATGAATGAATGAATGCGAATGAACAATACATTTTGTAGCTTTCCCTAACTTGTGTTATTATAATTATAGCATGTAAATATAAACATTGTGTAGACTAGCTAGCCCTATCTTGTATCATTAGCCATGTTGTGTAGCTAGATTTAAACTACATGTACGTTAGCCATGTTATAGATTTTTAGTTTTTATGTATAATAGCTATATAATAATTTGTTTTATCTTTCCTAAGCTAAATAATTATCTTTATAGCTCGAATCTTATTATAGTAGCTGGCCATTTGTCTCAGGTATTTGAGTCACCCACTCAAAACATGATTGTACTTCCATACTGGAAATGGAAGTTCCATTTCCATAAAATTCCCTAATTACCAGTCTTCTTAGCAACCAAGCTATGAATGTAATCCACCTTTAAGAAGCCATTGCATATTTTCTTAATTGAGTCGTGAATAGTGATATCCAGCTGTCTGTGTGTGAGAGGATATGACCACATTCCTTATAACTTTTTGTTTTTATAATTATTCTGGACGTGTTTAGTTTGCCTATATACTGTGCATGAATGGGATTGGTGTCTTTGACTGTCCACAACTTGTGTTAGGAAGACCCAATTTCACAATTAAAAGATGCATTTAGTAGCCCTTGGAGAGGTGTATATAAGTTAGTATGTTCAGATTTAAGGTCGTTTGACACTTATTTTTGACTTGACCTATAGTCTAAAAGTCTAGCTACATATGTACATGCATGTACTACATGTATACAAAGTGTTTGTATATACCTAATCGTGTCAGCGTATATGGCACACTGTATAAAGATAAAAGTTCTCTCAGTTAATTGCAATCGGTTGTATCCACTTTTCCATTCTTGTTAATCTGATTGCCTACAGGTGGTATGTTGGGATAAAAGTTCTCTCAGTTGCAATCGGTTATATCTACTTTTCACTATAACCAAAAATGTTGGACTAATTGACCTGCAGTGTATGGACTAGCCTATAGTGTACACTGTACAGGTGGCTCAGGTGCCATGGTTACATATTGCGGGGGTGTGAGATCCCTTGCATTATCACATACTGGAAGCTTAAATCATTTCCCAATTTTTGCATACAACGTGACCATTGATTGTTAATATATATGTATTCAAAATTGACTTCCAGTTATAAGCTCTAAATAAGGATGATACAATAGGATACGAACACACGGTCCGTGGGTGTTAATTAGCTAATGAATGTGATTATCTAATAGGCATGATGTTCATGGAAAGGATGGATGCAAGCGCTTCTTAGGGCATATTTCTTAAGAAAATTAATAGTGCTAGCCTCGTACATGTATGTACATGCATAATGTTGTGGTCATGAAATTATCCGTATAGGTGCAATGTGTTTACATTTTGTCCACCTGTACGCACATACAGTCATACTTCATCGATACTAGTGACTTCGTTTTACTTGTAATTTACAGCACGTGCTTTGTGCTCGTGATATTAGAGAGATGGCGTTCTGTGCAATACGTGTTTGCTATAGCTACCAACTCTTGTATATAAGGCCCAGCAAACAGAGAACAGTCATCCAACCATCCTCACCTCTCCAGCAATAGAGAAAGAAATCAAGTTGAAAATTTACTTCAAAATTTATCCGAATTGACAACCACTAAACGAAAACAATGAATTACCTTGCATTGATTCCTCTCCTCGCTCTTTCTCTCCTTCACGCTGACGCCGTTCCTGTCAAAAGAGAAACAAATAATAGACTACAAGAATTGATAGTAGTGGTGAACAGCGTAACCGCGGTGATGGGTAGCCTCGACAACCACTTCCAGGCGTCTCTTCCAATGGATTTCAATTTTACCAGTGGCCATGAGGTAGTATGTCACATGTACGATCGGTTCCTTCTCGTTGATGCTCAGTTGATGCCACGCCCCTCTAATTACAGTCGCTCCAGTCTCAAATACATTGCATAGCAGAGTGTTGTCCAATCATGCAAATTAGTCCGTTTCCTAGACTACACACTCCTCCCCGAGTGTACTGTTTCTAGTGTCGAGCGAATGTGTAATATCTACAGGATCGTCATGGGGAGGAGTGCAGTTGAAATTGCCGACGTTCACGATGTCTATGTGAGCGGTGATTTGAATCGCAGTGCCGGCTTTGCTGACAGGTGTGTGTGGCTACAGCCTCAGGCCGTGTCCCCTTGCATGGCTTCCCTCAACGTTTGTGAGATCCACGACTTGGCAAACATTAACCAATCAGAATGCAACGGACGTGAAGGCTATCAGTCTGTTAACTGTGATGAATGAATGAATGAACAATACATTTTGTAGCTTCCCTAACTTGTGTTATTATAATTATAGCATGTAAATATTGTGTAGACTAGACTAGCTAGCCCTATCTTGTATCATTAGCCATGTTGTGTAGCTACGTTAGCCATGTTATAGATTTTTAGTTTTTATGTATAATACCTATATAATAATTTGTTTTATCTTTCCTAAGCTAAATAATTATCTTTATAGCGCAAATCTTATTATAGTAGCTGGCCATTTGTCTCAGGTATTTGAGTCACCCACTTAAAACATGATTGTACTTCAATACTGGAAATGGAACTTGAAATGGAAGTTCCATTTCCATAAAATTCCCTAATTACCAGTCTTCTTAGCAACCAAGTAGTTCAAGCTATGAATGTAATCCACCTTTAAGAAGCCATTACATATTTTCTTAATTGAGTCATGAATAGTGATATCCAGCTGTCTGTGTGTGAGGATATGACCACATTCCTTATAACTTTTTGTTTTTATAGACGTGTTTAGTTTGCCTATATACTGTGCATGAATGGGATTGGTGTCTTTGACTGTCCACAACTTGTGTTAGAAAGACCCAATTTCACAATTAAAAGATGCATTTAGTAGCCCTTGGAGAGGTCTATAAGTTAGTATGTTTAGATTAAAGGTCGTTTGACACTTATTTTTGACTTGAACAATAGCCTATAGTCTAAAAGTCTAGCTACATATGTACATGCATGTACTACATGTATACAAAGTGTTTGTATATACTTAATCGTGTCAGCGTATATGGCACACTGTATAAAGATAAAAGTTCTCTGCAATCGGTTGTATCCACTTTTCCATTCTTGTTAATCTTTTCAATGATTGCCTGTGGTATGTTGGGATAAAAGTTCTCTCAGTTGCACTCGGTTATATCCACTTTTCACTATAACCAAAAATGTTAGACTAATTGACCTGCAGTGTATGGACTAGCCTATAGTGTACACTGTACAGGTGGCTCAGGTGCCATGGTTACATATTGCGGGGGTGTGAGGTCCCTTGGCATTATCACATACTGGAAGCTTAAATCATTTCCCAATTTTTGCATACAACGTGACCATTGATTGTTAATATATATGTATTCAAAATTGACTTCCAGTTATAAGCTCTAAATAAGGATAATACAATAGGATACGAATACACGATCCGTGGTTGTTAATTAGTTAATGAATGTGATTACGTATATCTAATTGGCATGATGTTCATGGAAAGGATGGATGCAAGCGCTTCTTGGGACATATTTCTTAAGAAAATTAACAGTGCTAGCCTCGTACATGTATGTACATGCATAATGTTGTGGTCATGAAATTATCCATATATAGGTGCAATGTGTTTACATTTTGTCCACCTGTACCCACATACAGTCATACTTCACCGATACTAGTGACTTCGTTTTACTTGTAATTTACTGCATGTGCTTTGCGCTCGTGATATTAGAGAGATGGCGTTCTGTGCAATACGTGTTTGCTATAGCTACCAACTCTCTTGTATATAAGGCCCAGCAAACAGAGAACAGTCATCCAACCATCCTCACCTCTCCAGCAATAGAGAAAGAAATCAAGTTCAAAATTTACTTCAAAATTTATTCGAATTGACAGCCACTACAATGAATTACCTTGCATTGATTCCTCTTCTCGCTCTTTCTCTCCTTCACGCTGACGCCGTTCCTGTCAAAAGAGAAACAAATGATAGACTACAAGAATTGATAGCAGTGGTAAACAGCATAACCGCGGTGATGGGTAGCCTCGACAACCACTTCCAGGCGTCTCTTCCAATGGATTTCAATTTTACCCGTGGCCATGAGGTAGTATGTCACATGTACGATCGGTTCCTTCTCATAGATGCTCAGTTGATGCCACGCCCCTCTAATTACAGTCGCTCCAGTCTCAAATACATCGCAGAGCAGAGTGTCGTCCAATCATGTAAATTAGACCGTTTCCTAGACGACACACTCCTCCTCGAGTGTACTGTTTCTAGTGTCGAGCGAATGTGTAATATCTACAGGATCGTCATGGGGAGGAGTGCAGTTGAAATTGCGATGTCTATGTGAGCGGTGATTTGAATAGCAGTGCCGGCTTTGCTGACAGATGCGTATGGCTACAACCTCAGGGCGTGTCCCCTTGCATGGCTTCCCTCAACGTTTGTGAGATCCACGACTTGGCAAACATTAACCAATCAGAATGCAACGGACGTGAAGGCTATCAGTCTGTTAACTGTGATGAATGAATGAATGAACAATACATTTTGTAGCTTCCCTAACTTGTGTTATTATAATTATAGCATGTAAATATAAACATTGTGTAGACTAGCTAGCCCTATCTTGTATCATTAGCCATGTTGTGTAGCTAGATTTAACCTACATGTACGTTAGCCATGTTATAGATTTTTAGTTTTATGTATATATAATAATTTGTTATATCTTTCCTAAGCTAAATAATTATCTTTATAGCTCAAATCTTATTATAGTAGCTGGCCATTTGTCTCAGGTATTTGAGTCACCCACTCAAAACATGATTTTACTTCCATACTTGAAATGGAACTTGAAATAGAAGTTCCATTTCCATAAAATTCCCTAATTACCAGTCTTCTTAGCAACCAAGTAGTGAAGCTATGAATGTAATCCACCTTTGAGAAGCCATTGCATATTTTCTTAATTGAGTCATGAATAGTGATATCCGCTCGTAGTAACCAGCTGTCTGTGTGTGAGGATATGCATGACCACATTCCTTTGTTTTTCTGGACGTGTTTAGTTTGCCTATATTCTGTGCATGAATGGGATTGGTGTCTTTGACTGTCCACAACTTGTGTTAGGAAGACCCAATTTCACAATTAAAAGATGCATTTAGTAGCCCTTGGAGAGGTGTATATAAGTTAGTATGTTTAGATTAAAGGTCGTTTGACACTTATTTTTGACTTGAACAATAGCCTATAGTCTAAAAGTCTAACTACATAATTATGTACATGCATGTACTACATGTATACAAAGTGTTTGTGTATACCTAATCGTGTCAGCGTATAGGGCACACTGTATAAAGATAAAAGTTCTCTCAGTTAATTGCAATCGGTTGTATCCACTTTTCCATTCTTGTTAATCTTTGGGATAAAAGTTCTCTCAGTTGCAATCCGTTATATCCACTTTTCACTATAACCAAAAATGGTAGACTAATTGACCTGCAGTGTATGGACTAGCCTATAGTGTACACTGTACAGGTGGCTCAGGTGCCATGGTTACATATTCCGGGGGTGTGAGGTCCCTTGCATTATCACATACTGGAAGCTTAAATCATTTCCCAATTTTTGCATACAACGTGACCATTGTTATATGTATTCAAAATTGACTTCCAGTTATAAGCTCTAAATAAGGATAATACAATAGGATACGAATACACGATCCGTGGTTGTTAATGAGTTAATGAATGTGATTATATCTAATTGGCATGATGTTCACGGAAAGGATGGATGCAAGCGCTTCTTGGGGCATATTTCTTAAGAAAATTAACAGTACTAGCCTCGTACATGTATGTACATGCATAATGTTGTGGTCATGAAATTATCCGTATAGGTGCAATGTGTTTACATTTTGTCCACCTGTACGCACATACAGTCATACTTCACCGATACTAGTGACTTCGTTTTACTTGTAATTTACTGCACGTGCTTTGCTCTCGTGATATTAGAGAGATGGCGTTCTGTGCTATACGTGTTTCCTATAGCTACCAACTCTTGTATATAAAGCCCAGCAAACAGAGAACAGTCATCCAACCATCCTCACCTCTCCAGCAATAGAGAAAGAAATCAAGTTCAAAACTTACTTCAAAATTTATCCGAATTGACAGCCACTAAACGAAAACAATGAATTACCTTGCATTGATTCCTCTCCTCGCTCTTTCTCTCCTTCACGCTGACGCCGTTCCTGTCAAAAGAAAAACAAATGATAGACTACAAGAATTGATAGCAGTGGTGAACAGCGTAACCGCGGTGATGGGTAGCCTCGACAACCACTTCCAGGCGTCTCTTCCGATGGATTTCAATTTTACCCGTGGCCATGAGGTAGTATGTCACATGTACGATCGGCTCCTCCTCGTTGATGCTCAGTTGATGCCACGCCCCTCTAATGACAGTCGCTCCAGTCTCAAATACATCGCAGAGCTGAGTGTCGTCCAATCATGTGAATTAGTCCGTTTCCTAGACGACACACTCCTCCCCGAGTGTACTGTTTCTACTGTCAAGAGAATGTGCAATATCTACAGGATCGTCATGGGAAAAAGTGCGATTGAAATTACCGACGTTCACGATGTCTATGTGAGCGGTGATTTGAATCGTAGTGCCGGCTTTGCTGACAGGTGCGTGTGGCTACAGCCTCAGGGCGTGCCCCCTTGCATGACTTCCCTCAACGTTTGTGAGATCCACGACTTGGCAAACATTAACCAATCAGAATGCAACGGACGTGAAGGCTATCGGTCTGTTAGTTGTGATGAATGAACGATAATTATTACACATTTTGTAGCTTTCCCTGTCTTGTTATCATTAGCCATGTAAATATATTGTGTAGGAGTTTGTTAGCCATGTAGGTTTTTAGTTTTTATGTACACTGTATAGTTTTATTTTTAGTTCTAAGCTAATATTATGTATATAGCTCTATAGTCTTATTATAGTAGCTGGCCATTTGTCTCAGGTATTTAAGTAGCCCACTCAAAATGTACTTCCATTTCCATAAATTCCTTAATTACCAGTTTTAGCAACCAAGTAGTTCAAGCTATGAATGTAATCCACCTTTGAGAAGCCATTGCATATTTTCTTAATTGAGTCATGAATAGTGATATCCTAACCAGCTGTCTGTGTGTGAGGATATGACCACATTCCTTATAACTTTTTGTCTTTATAATTATTCTGGATGTGTTTAGATTGGGATTGGTGTCTTTGACTGTCCACAACTTTTGTTATAGCAATTTCACAATTAAAAGATGCACTTAGTAGCCCTTGGAGAGGTCTACAAGATAGTATGTTTAGATTAAGGTCGTTTAACACTTATTTTTGACTTCAACATTACACGATAGTCTAGTCTAAAAGTCTAGCTACATGCATTATATGTACATGCATGTATACTACATGTATACAAAGTGTTTGTATACCTAATTGTGTCAGCGTGTATACTGTATAACATAAAAGTTCTCTCGGTTAATTGCAATCGGTTGTATCCACTTTTCCATTCTTGTTAATCTTTTCAATGATTGCCTGTGGTATGTTGGGGTTGGGGTTCAGCCACTGACAGTTTGCAATTCGGCCCACCAGCCTTCCCTCCACTCCAAAGGCTCGCGCATAATCGTCAAACAGCGGTACTACCTCTTCGTGCTTTTCTTGCAGCCGGTATCGAGCGCAGCTTTGAGAAATTTGCGAGACGGAACAGCTGCTCACAAAACCACTCGAGCGTGGTTGCACCCAGCGACATGTCCGGCCAAGCATCTCTCTTCCGATGTACTCTTTGCTAGCGAGGTCAGCCAGTTGTTTGCTAAGTTCCCCGGTGATGTTCTCCCCATCTGTGTACTTCAGAATGAATTCCTCCACAGTATCACTGCTGTATTCCAAGTGGCTTCTAAGACGATCTTGCAGACTGTGGTAAAAGTCACTGTGTCGGTCGTACATGTAACACAACACTTTTTGACCAATGAGGAAGTTTGGAAGGCTGTACGATGGCCGCATGGATTCACCGTGTGTTAGGATCAAGGCTCTGTTGACGACCTCCAGGTTGCCGGCTTCTTCATCTGTAGAGAGTTGTCTCTTTACTGGAGCCGCTTGAACGTGGAGGAGGCAAACGATGAGGGAAAGAACAAGTGCCGTGTAGTTCATGATGAGTTTCTTTAATCGGTGAAGTTTTTTTTTCGAATTGCTGGATTTTTATTGCGGAAGTACTTTCTTTGTTCTTTTTCTTTCTTCTCTTTTGAGATTTGTTTTTATTTTGTTGTGAATGTGTTCCCCCACTGACTTATATACATAGTTTTGCCCCTGTAACTAAGATCTCTCAGCGCGTCTGCTAGGAATGTTCTAACCGATTAGAATATTAAGTTTATTCATTGTAAGTTGTTGTTTAGAAACCAGGACAATAAACACAGTTTGTGTGGGTGGTATGTTAATGATCCGATATTCATTAGCCGTTTAATCGACACGCATGCCAGCACAATGTAGTTGGTTGTCAAGAAGAGAGGCTTTGTAAGAATAGATTGAACAACAATATGTTTATCACTTTTAAAGTTAGTTGCTTATTAAATGATCCTTGCCCCACATCGAAGGGAAAGTAATTAAACTCCGTGGTGGTATTCCATGATCTTGTGATCAAGTGGAACCCCAGAAACAAGACTCTGTTTATACAGGAGCCCATAAATAAGAGAAGGAGCGGCTAACTTCAACGTATACTCGGGATCATATTTCGTAATTGCCGGTGAAACTGCACTTCCTTTTATGGAAGCGGCTTAAGTGCTTGCAAACTGCAAATTTGCTGAGATTTGCGCACAAGCCCTTCTCTGGCTGCTTGCATGCATGATCACACATCCTGTTTCCCTCTCTGTCTGTGCAGGATGCCCTAAGTGGTGGCTATTTTAATCCTCAATCTCAATACAACACACCTCTTTATTATAGGCTGTTGGTTATTTCAGGTTGGTTGGCAGAAGTTAAAAGTTGAAGTGCACTCATGCAACCCCATGACCACATACCGTGTGTTTAATGTAATTAGTGGTCATGATTGACTGCACTTCAACTTTTAACTTCTGCCAACCAACTTGAAATCCTCTGTACCAGCGTAAGCACCATGCCTGATTCTGAGTTCTATCAGGAGTATATACATGAGGGGAGTGGGCAACTGCATGCTGTACAGCCCATACAAACGTGTTGTTGTCTCACTAGCTCTGTCATACTATGTTGTGTAACGCCCACATCTCAAGTGGCTGTATACAACGGCACTCAAAACAGGTATTGCGCAAGCATGCACATGTGGTAGAATTTCTGATCGTAGCCTGCCTTAGCCTTAGCCATACATGGTCATGTCAAACCATGCACAGTTTACAAGTGTTTGTGACGTAATAAGACAATAACAAATTGATATGGTGTGTGTATAGTAGTTGCTCCTTCATGTGCTCCTGGTTCTATTAATAGACGAAGAACGCTAAACAATTATCCCCCATGCGTAGAAAACAGAACAAAAAGAAAACACTTTAAGTGAACATTCCATGCATTCCTCTAGCCTACGCCTTTTGCTATTGCAATAAATAGATTCATTATCATCATTACCTTGGCAACAAATAGTATGATTTAACGAGCGGTCAATTTCAGCCTATGTATATATACAACATGCAATTGATTATGTACACCGCCCACTGTTTTAGTGGCTCTATTACCGTGACAACAACTTGGGACTCTCCTATATAATGTCGGATATATATACATATATAGTGTGCATGCCATGTTATTATTTAAAAAGTAAGTACGTTAGATTTATGATAGTGATAGTGATTATGTGTTAGTATACTTCTTGAGTGTTGTTGTGTTGTGTGTTGTGTTTGTTAATTGTACGTATAATTATATTCATTTTCAGTTATATTATTATAATCATAGAATTTCATTTTGTACAGAAAAAGCAATATAGGCAGTATAAAAATGCATCATAAAAAAACAATTCTAATAGCATAATATTAGATGATATATATACATTTGGTGAAGATTGATACAATCCAACACAAGTCATGACCTAATAATGTAGTCACTGTTTCAAGTACTTCCGATGTAAAAGCAATACAACAGGAGAGGAGGTGGAGTTTCACTAGCAGTTGAAGCGGGTACGGGTTATATCGGTGCTGTCATAGGTGCAGCTAGCAGTAGTGAGGATGGTGGAACTGAGGGACATAGGCTCGGGAACCAGGTTGCGACTCAGCCAATGCTCAGCTGAGTGAGGGTTCACTGCAGCTTTGTTTTCACTCACACGACTACTAGTCATTTCACTTATACGCTTGTCCAGGTGACAGCGAAGCTCTTCCAGGTGTCCATAGAGACGAAACTTGGTGCAAGTTTCTCTTATCTCTGGGACGGTGCAGGAGGGGATAAACGTGTCGCCAGTAGTTTGTCTCACCCAGCTGCAGGTGCTGTTGAGACTCCTCCAGGCAACGTACTGGTTGGCTCTGTAGCCCTCCAGGAGGGGACTGTCTAGGGAGGTGGTCAACACACTGTAGGAATGGTCAATGTAGCGATCGTATACATAGCAGAGTGCTTCTTGCTCCAGATAGAACGTTTCGTCGCATTCTCCTTTCGGCACTGACACAGGGCCAAAGAATTGTATACACTCTGAGAATTTTCCTGGGCAGAAAGTTCCCCTGGCAACTTTCCTCATCATATACAAATTGTCATTTATTGCCTCCATTTTCTCAATTTCTTCATCAGTAAATGATGATTGCCTTTTGATGGGGACGGCCTGGCAGTGGAGGAGATAAAGAGCGAGGAGAAGGATAAATGTCTTCATGATCGTTGGAGATGACATATAGTTATCGTTGATTACTGATTATCAATGGTTAATTGTTGCTGTTTGCAGTTGTGTGGAGAATGGCTGAGGGCAAGTGCTTAAATATGAGTCTCATCCTTGGGGTAGCTAGGGAACGTAACGGGCCTCACTGCAATCTCTCCTGGCCCAGTTAATGGAGAAATGATGTAACGAGATATTCAATGTCAAGTTCAATTTGTTGTCTTAGTAACACGGACAAACATTTTTGTACTTCCTTCCAGGATATGCAGTGGTGCTATGGCCAGTATGTGCACTATCGCCGCAGGTTTTAAGTTAATGATATTTTACAAGAATTGATAGCAGTGGTGAACAGCATAACCGCGGTGATGGGTAGTCTCGATAACCACTTCCAGGCGTCTCTTCCGATAGATTTCAATTTTACCCGTGGCCATGAGGTAGTATGTCACATGTACGATCGGTTCCTTCTCATAGATGCTCAGTTGATGCCACGCCCCTCTAATTACAGTCGCTCCAGTCTCAAATACATCGCAGAGCAGAGTGTCGTCCAATCATGCGAATTAGTCCGTTTCCTAGACGACACACTCCTCCGTGAGTGCACTGTTCCTACTGTCAAGAGAATGTGCAATATCTACAGGATCATCATGGGGAAAAGTGCGATTGAAATTGCCGACATTCACGATGTCTATGTGAGCGGTGATTTGAATAGCAGTGCCGGCTTTGCTGACAGATGCGTGTGGCTACAGCCTCAGGGCGTGCCCCCTTGCATGGCTTCCCTCAATGTTTGTGAGATCCATGACTTGGCAAACATTAACCAATCAGAATGCAACGGACGTGAAGGCTATCAGTCTGTTAACTGTGATGAATGTATGAATGAACAATACATTTTGTAGCTTCCCTAACTTGTGTTATTATAATTACAGAATGTAAATATAAATATTGTGTAGACTAGCTAGCCCTATCTTGTATCATTAGCCATGTTGTGTAGCTAGATCTTAACTACATGTACGTTAGCCATGTTATAGATTTTTAGTTTATATGTATAATAGCTATATAATAATTTGTTTTATCTTTCCTAAGCTAAAAATAATTATCTTTATAGCTCAAATCTTATTATAGTAGCTGGCCATTTGTCTCAGGTATTTGAGTCACCCACTCAAAACATGATTGTACTTCCATACTGGAAATGGAAGTTCCATTTCCATAAAATTCCCTAATTACCGGTTTTTCTTAGCAACCGAGTAGCTGAAGCTATGAATGTCTTTAAGAAGCCATTGCATATTTTCTTAATTGAGTCATGAATAATGATATCCGCTCGTATTAACCAGCTGTCTATGTGTGAGGATATGACCACATTCCTTATAACTTTTTGTTTTTATAATTATTCTGGACGTGTTTAGTTTGCCTATATACTGTGCATGAATGGGATTGGTGTCTTTGACTGTCCACAACTTGTGTTAGGAAGACCCAATTTCACAATTAAAAGATGCATTTAGTAGCCCTTGGAGAGGTCTATAAGTTAGTATGTTTAGATTAAAGGTCGTTTGACACTTATTTTTGACTTGAACAATAGCCTATAGTCTAAAAGTCTAGCTATATATGTACATGCATGTACTACATGTATACAAAGTGTTTGTATATACCTAATCGTGTCAGCGTATATGGCACACTGTATAAAGATAAAAGTTCTCTCAGTTAATTGCAATCGGTTGTATCTACTTTTCCATTCTTGTTAATCTTTTTAATGATTGCCTGTGGTATGTTGGGATAAAAGTTCTCTCAGTTGCAATCGTTTATATCCACTTTTCACTATAACCAAAAATGTTAGACTAATTGACCTGCAGTGTATGGACTAGCCTATAGTGTACACTGTACAGGTGGCTCAGGTGCCATGGTTACGTATTGTGGGGGTGTGCGGTACCTTGCATTATCACATACTGGAAGCTTAAATCATTTCCCAATTTTTGCATACAACATGACCATTGTTATATGTATTCAAAATTGACTTCCAGTTATAAGCTCTAAATAAGGATAATACAATAGGATACGAACACACGGTCTGTGGGTGTTAATTAGTTAATGAATGTGATTATATCTAATTGGCATGATGTTCATGGAAAGGATTGATGCAAGCGCTTCTTGGGGCATATTTCTTAAGAAAATTAACACAACTAGCCTCGTACATGTATGTACATGCATAATGTTGTGGTCATGAAATTATCCGTATAGGTGCAATATGTTTACATTTTGTCCACCTGTACGCACATACAGTCATACTTCATCGATACTAGTGACTTCGTTTTACTTGTAATTTACTGCACGGGCTTTGCGCTCATAATATTAGAGATATGGCGTTCTGTACAATACGTGTTTCCTAGCTACCAACTCTCTTGTATATAAGGCCCAGCAAACAGAGAGCAGTCATCCAACCATCCTCTCCAGCAATAGAGAAAGAATTTCAGTTCAGAATTTACTCCAACCAAACTGACAGCCACTACAATGAAGTACCTTGCATTGATTCCTCTGCTCGCTCTTTATTTCCTTCACGCCGACGCCGTTCCTGATGACAGACTACAAGAATTGATAGCAGTGGTGAACAGCGTAACCGCGGTGATGGGTAGCCTCGATAACCACTTCCAGGCGTCTCTTCCAATGGATTTCAATTTTACTGGTGGCCATGAGGTAGTATGTCACATGTACGATCGGCTCCTCCTCGTTGATGCTCAGTTGATGCCACGCCCCTCTAATGACAGTTGCTCCAGTCTCAAATACATCGCAGAGCAGAGTGTCGTCCAATCATGCGAATTAGTCCGTTTCCTAGACGACACACTCCTCCCCGAGTGTACTGTTTCTAGTGTCAAGAGAATGTGCAATATCTACAGGATCGTCATGGGGAAAAGTGCGATTGAAATTGCCGACGTTCACGATGTCTATGTGAGCGGTGATTTGAATCGTAGTGCCGGCTTTGCTGACAGGTGCGTGTGGCTACAGCCTCAGGGCGTGCCCCCTTGCATGACTTCCCTCAACGTTTGTGAGATCCACGACTTGGCAAACATTAACCAATCAGAATGCAACGGACGTGAAGGCTATCGGTCTGTTAGTTGTGATGAATGAACGATAATTATTACACATTTTGTAGCTTTCCCTGTCTTGTTATCATTAGCCATGTAAATATATTGTGTAGGAGTTTGTTAGCCATGTAGGTTTTTAGTTTTTATATATAGTTTTATTTTTAGTTCTAAGCTGATATTATGTATATAGCTTATTATAGTAACTGGCCATTTGTCTCAGGTATTTAAGTAGCCCACTCAAAATGTACTTCCATTTCCATAAAATTCCCTAATTACCAGTCTTCTTAGCAACCAAGTAGTTCAAGCTATGAATGTAATCCACCTTTGAGAAGCCATTGCATATTTTCTTAATTGAGTCATGAATAGTGATATCCTAACCAGCTGTCTGTGTGTGAGGATATGACCACATTCCTTATAACTTTTTGTTTTTATAATTATTCTGGATGTGTTTAGATTGGGATTGGTGTCTTTGACTGTCCACAACTTTTGTTATAGCAATTTCACAATTAAAAGATGCACTTAGTAGCCCTTGGAGAGGTCTACAAGATAGTATGTTTAGATGAAGGTCGTTTAACACTTATTTTGACTTCAACATTACACGATAGTCTAGTCTAAAAGTCTAACTACATGCATTATATGCACATGCATATAATACTACATGTATACAAAGTGTTTGTATACCTAATTGTGTCAGCGTGTATACTGTATAACATAAAAGTTCTCAGTTAATTGCAATCGGTTGTATCCACTTTTCCATTCTTGTTAATCTTTTCAATGATTGCCTGTGGTATGTTGGGGTTGGGGTTCAGCCACTGACAGTTTGCAATTCGGCCCACCAGCCTCCCCTCCACTCCAAAGGCTCGGGAATAATTGTCAAACAGCGGTACTACCTCTTCGTGCTTTTCTTGCAGCCGGTATCGAGCGCAGCTTTGAGAAATTTGCGAGACGGAACAGCTGCTCACAAAACCACTTGAGCGTGGTTGCACCCAGCGACATGTCCGGCCAAGTATCTCTCTTCCGATGTACTCTTTGCTAGCGAGGTCAGCCAGTTGTTCGCTAAGTTCCCCGGTGATGCTCTCCCCATCTGTGTACTTCAGAATGAATTCCTCCACAGTATCACTGCTGTATTCCGAGTGGCTTCTAAGACCGTCTTGCAGACTGTGGTAGAAGTCACTGTGTCGGTCGTACATGTAACACAGCACTTTTTGACCAATGAGGAAGTTTGGAAGGCTGTACGATGGCCGCATGGATTCGCCGTGTGTTAGGATCAAGGCTCTGTTAACGACCTCCAGGTTGCCGGCTTCTTCATCTGTAGAGAGTTGTCTCTTTACTGGAGCCGCTTGAACGTGGAGGAGGCAAACGATGAGGGAAAGAACGAGTGCCATGTAGTTCATGATGAGTTTCTTTAATCGGTGAAGTTTTTTTTCGAATTGTTGGATTTTTATTGTTGGATTTTTATTGCGGAAGTACTTTCTTTGTTCTTTTCTTTCTTCTCCTTTGAGATTTGTTTTTGTTTTGTTGTGAATGTGTTCCCCCACTGACTTATATACATAGTTTTGCCCCTGTAACTAAGATCTCTCAGCGCGTCTGCTAGGAATGTTCTAACCGATTAGAATATTAAGTTTATTCATTGTAAGTTGTCGTCTTAGAAACCAGGATAATAAACACAGTTTGTGTGGGTGGTATGTTAATGATCCGATATTCATTAGCCGTTTAATCGACACGCATGCCAGCACAATGTAGTTGGTTGTCAAGAAGAGAGGCTTTGTAAGAATAGATTGAACAACAATATGTTTATCACTTTTAAAGTTAGTTGCTTATTAAATGATCCTTGGCCCACATCGAAGGGAAAGTAATTAAACTCCGTGGTGATATTCAATGACCTCGTGATCGAGTGGAACCCCAGAAACAAGACTCTGTTTATACAGGAGCCCATAAATAAGAGAAGGAGCGGCTAACTTCAACGTATACTCAGGATCATGTTTCGTAATTGCCGGTGAAACTGCACTTCCTTTTATGGAAGCGGCTTAAGTGCTTGCAAACTGCAAATTTGCTGATATTTGCGCACAAGCCCTTCTCTGGCTGCTTGCATGCATGATCGCACATCCTGTTGCCCTCTCTGTCTGTGCAGGATGCCCTAAGTGGTGGCTATTTTAATCCTCAATCTCAATACAACACACCTCTTTAGTATAGGCTGTTGGTTATTTTGTTAGTACAGTGCACCATGCACCATCACTCACCACCTACAGAGAATTTCAGGTTGGTTGGCAGAAGTTAAAAGTTGAAATGCACTCATGCAACCCCATGACCACATACCGTGTGTGTTTAATGTAATTAGTGGTCATGGTTGACTGCACTTCAACTTTTAACTTCTGCCAACCAACTTGAAATCCTCTGTACCAGTGTAAGCACCATGCCTGATTCTGAGTTCTATCAGGAGTATACATGAGGGGAGTGGGCAACTGCATGCTGTACAGCCCTTACAAACGTGTTGTTGTCTCACTAGCTCTGTCAAACTATGTTGTGTAACGCCCACATCTCAAGTGGCTGTATACGACGGCACTGAAAACAGGTATTGCGCAAGCATGCACATGTGGTAGAATTTCTGATCGTAGCCTGCCTTAGCCTTAGCCATACATGGTCATGTCAAACCATGCACAGTTTACAAGTGTTTGTGACGTAATGAGACAATAACAAATTGATATGGTGTGTATAGTAGTTGCTCCTTCATGTGCTCCTGGTTCTATTAATAGACAAAGAACGCTAAATAATTATCCCCCATGCGTAGTAACGAAGAAAAAACAGAACAAAAAGAAAACACTTTAAGTGAACATTCCATGCATTCCTGTAGCCTACGCCTTTTGCTATTGCAATAAATAGATTCATTATCATCATTACCTTGGCAATAAATAGTATGATTTAACGAGCGGTCAATTTCAGCCTATGTATATATACATGCAATTGATTATGTACACCGCCCACTGTTTTAGTGGCTCTATTACCGTGACAACAACTTGGGACTCTCCTATATAATGTCGGATATATATACATATATAGTGTGCATGCCATGTTATTATTTAAAAAGTAAATACGTTAGATTTATGATAGTGATTATGTGTTAGTATACTTCTTGAGTGTTGTTGTGTTGTGTGTTGTGTTTGTTAATTGTACGTATAATTATATTCATTTTCAGTTATATTATTATAATCATAGAATTTCATTTTGTACAGAAAAAGCAATATAGGCAGTATAAAAATGCATCATAAAAAAATAATTCTAATAGCATAATATTAGATGATATATATACATTTGGTGAAGATTGATACAATCCAACACAAGTCATGACCTAATAATGTAGTCACTGTTTCAAGTACTTCCAATGTAAAAGCAATACCACAGGAGAGGAGGTGGAGTTTCACTAGCAGTCGAAGCGGGTACGGGTTATATCGGTGCTGTCATAGGTGCAGCTAGCAGTAGTGAGGATGGTGGAACTGAGGGACATAGGCTCGGGAACCAGGTTGCGACTCAGCCAATGCTCAGCTGAGTGAGGGTTTACTGCAGCTTTGTTTTCACTCACACGACTACTGGTTATTTCACTTATACGCTTGTCCAGGTGACAGCGAAGCTCTTCCAGGTGTCCATAGAGACGGAACTTGGTGCAAGCTTCTCTTATCTCTGGGACGGTGCAGGAGGGGACAAACGTGTCGCCAGTAGTTTGTCTCACCCAGCTGCAGGTGCTGTTGAGACTCCTCCAGGCAACGTACTGGTTGGCTCTGTAGCCCTCCAGGAGGGGACTGTCTAGGGAGGTGGTCAACACACTGTAGGAGTGGTCAATGTAGCGATCGTATACATAGCAGAGTGCTTCTTGCTCCAGATAGAACGTTTCGTCGCATTCTCCTTTCGGCACTGACACAGGGCCAAAGAATTGTATACACTCTGAGAATTTTCCTGGGCAGAAAGTTCCCCTGGCAACTTTCCTCATCATATACAAATTGTCATTTATTGCCTCCATTTTCTCAACTTCTTCATCAGTAAATAATGATTGCCTTTTGACTGGGACGGCCTGGCAGTGGAGGAGATAAAGAGCGAGGAGAAGAATAAATGTCTTCATGATTGTTGGAGATGATATAGTTATCGTTGATTACTGATTATCAATGGTTAATTGTTGCTGTTTGCAGTTGTGTGGAGAATGGCTGAGGGCAAGTGCTTAAATATGAGTCTCATCCCTGGGGTAGCTAGGGAACGTAACATGCCTCACTACAATCTCTCCTGGCCCAGTTAATGAGAAATTATGTAATGGAGAACTCTGAATATGAAAAATTTAATATCAGTGTTCATAATATTGCATCCAGGATATCTTAGCAACAATTCATTAAAGCCCAGCCTCAGGGTTAGTTCCTGATCTGGGGGCAGCTTAACTATGTAAAGAATCCTTCCATTCAGAACTTACGGCAATGGATTAATTAATTGGTGTTGGAATTTTTATTAGGATCACATTACTCTAAGAATTTGAATTTTTAAGTCTGCAGTCTGCTTGCAGTCTTCTAGTGTTTCAATGTGTACAATACATATATACTAAGGTTGTTGTTTGAAGCTGTACATGCAATTAATGTCTTGCATGCATGTATACATATGTGTATGTTTGTGCTTGGCTTCAGTATCAACATTGTTGTATTAATCTCGTTACCGTACATGCATGTATACTGCTCAATCAGCTTACATGAACGATATTATTTTTCATATTCAGAGTTCTCCATTACATAATTATGTTCCAGCTGTGCTAGCTCAGTTGTCGTCAGAACAAACCTTCCCTCCTAATAATTATTCCATTCTGTATAATTATAGCTCCTTTCAAAGAATCGTTTCCCCAATAGCCACGTACCCGTAATTCACCATTGGGAAAAATTATTGCCAATGGTGATCCATGAAATCATTATCAAAATCTGCACTTTGCCAGCCTTTCAAAAAACATTTCCCAGTATAGCCATGCATGCACCTATAACTAATATACACACTCAGGTTGTACATTAATGTATATTCGCTATAACCAGCCATGCATGCAATTTCGTCACCATTGGGAAAACTTAAAAAATTATTGCTCCTCTGAAATCACTATCTATAATTATATGTGCGTCTATAGACAAACAGGTTTGGTGAGTTCACAATTGGGACTAACAAGTGCTGGTTGAAAAAGTCCCCTCTGTGTTTACTCCGTATCCTAATTGCAGTGTACTTCAGGTTTTAAAAGGGGTAGTTCTCATTCTTACTTCTGCATGGCCTTACAACATGTATAGATTTCACGGACTGATAAAATGTATGGAATGTTACTTTTAGGCACTATCTGTATCATCTCCATTTCCATTTCCCAAAGAACTATCAATTAAGAGCATGTGATCCAGTTTCCATGGAGAGCCAGAAATTTTTAATCACTTACTGGGAAATCTCATGAATATCATTATTTCTATTATTTTTAGTCGGCATGGTGTTAGCGTACGTATGTATAGTAGTCCTCTCCCCCGGCACTTTAAATGTGCAAAGCCTACCACACACCATTCTAGAACACTCTATAATTATAGTCTAATGTTCACATTCACATGCATGGCATGTTATTATCGCTTATCTAGTGACTTGCCAAATTAATGCGTTTTCAATTACTTACTTGGTAACCTTTGTGGTATATACGTAGTTATTGTATATAGGAAATAACGTAGAAAGTCAATCAATGGACTTTCTTTTGATTATTGTGTGTGTCCTATAAACTAACAATGTGTGATTTAGAAGAATAGTGCGTACGTATAGCAACAGAAGCCCTGCATAGATGTTTACCGTACCGTAACAGCTCCTACAAGTGTGCAAACACTTTGCTAATCAGGGTTGTGTGTGTGTGTGTGGGTGTGGGTGTGGGGGTGGGGTGTGTGTATTAGCCTCTATAAGCTACGTTTAGATCATGTTTGCCATAAATACTGCAATTTGATTGGCTAAAGAAAGTGTTCATCCAACTTAGAAAATCATGTACTTATTTAGAAAATCATGTACTTACTTTAGAAAATCATGTACTTCACTTAGAAAATCATGTAGCAAAGATTAGATAAGAACATTCAAATCTGATTGGCTAAAATACTGACGGTTGCTATGATCTAAAATGCTTAGACACTGTTTAGGAAGTTCCACATGATTTAGAAGTCCTCAGGGCTAGTAGAATCCTCACTGCGTTCGGGATACTACAACCAGTCCTTTGGACTTCTAAATCATGTATAGAAACTTCCTATAAACAGTGTCTATAACTATTATATATACTGTACTTCTTCTTTCAGTATTACTTTCTTACTATAGACAGACTATAGTCTATAGTCTGTCGGCTTCCTTAGTTACGTAATACATCCAGAATCAATGAATATCATTAACTTAAAACCTGCGGCTATAGTGCACATACTGGCCATAGCACCACTGCATATCCTGGAAGGAAGTACAAAATGTTTGTCCGTGTTACTAAGACAACAAATTGAACTTGACATTAATCTCATTTGAATATCTCGTTACATCATTTCTCATTAACTGGGCCAGGAGAGATAGCAGTGAGGCACGTTACGTTCCCTAGCTACCCCAGGGATGAGACTCATATTTAAGCACTTGCCCTCAGCCATTCTCCACACAACTGCAAACATCAACAATTAACCATTGATAATCAGTAATCAACGATAACTATATCATCTCCAACGATCATGAAGACATTTATCTTTCTCCTCGCTCTTTATCTCCTCCACTGCCAGGCCGTCCCCGTCAAAAGCCAATCATTTACTGATGAAGAAGTCGAGAAAATGGAGGCAATAAATGACAATTTGTATATGATGAGGAAAGTTGCCAGGGGAACTTTCTGCCCAGGAAAATTCTCAGAGTGTATACAATTCTTTGGCCCTGTATCAGTACCGAAAGGAGAATGCGACGAAACGTTCTATCTGGAGCAAGAAGCACTCTGCTATGTATACGATCGCTACATTCACCACTCCTACAGTGTGTTGACCACCCCCCTAGACAGTCCCCTCCTGGAGGGCTACAAAGCCAACCAGTATGTTGCCTGGAGGAGTCTCAACAGCACCTGCAGCTGGGTGAGACAAACTACTGGCGACACGTTTGTCCCCTCCTGCACCGTCCCAGAGATAAGAGAAGCTTGCACCAAGTTCCGTCTCTATGGACACCTGGAAGAGCTTCGCTGTCACCTGGACAAGCGTATAAGTGAAATGACCAGTAGTCGTGTGAGTGAAGACAAAGCTGCAGTGAACCCTCACTCAGCTGAGCATTGGCTGAGTCGCAACCTGGTTCCCGAGCCTATGTCCCTCAGTTCCACCATCCTCACAACTGCTAGCTGCACCTATGACAGCACCGATATAACCCATACCCGCTTCATCTGCTAGTGAAACTCCACCTCCTCTCCTGTTGTATTGCTTTTACATTGGAAGTACTTGAAACAGTGACTACATTATTAGGTCATGACTTTAATTTGTTAGATTGTATCAATCAAGCTGCACGATCATTTATTTTTTAGCTCGCTGTATGTATAGCTTTTTAATTTTTAACTGCTGAAAAATGTATTTTCTTATCTAATTAGGCGCAATTTTTTTTGCTGCAATGGAATTCTTCTTCTAAATCATTTTAAAGTGTAACTCAATAGCATGTTAATGAAATTCATCAACTGGCTGGCTCTCTATACTGTATGTAAAG